>NW_015176515.1:49668-53413 GCF_001447785.1 Gekko japonicus | reverse complement strand
TAGAAGAAGAAGAAGAAGAAGAAGAAGAAGAAGAAGAAGAAGAAGAAGAAGAAGAAGAAGAAGAAGAAGAAGAAGGGGAGGGGGAGGGGGAGGGGGAGATTGGATTTATACCCCGCCCTTCACTACCCGAAGGAGTCTCAGAGCAGCTTACAATCTCCTTTCCCTCCCCCTCCCCACAACAGACCCCCCCATGAGGTAGGTGGGGCTGAGAGAGCTCCTGAGAGAACAGCTCTGAGAGAACTTGTAACTGACCCAAGCTCCACACCAGCAGCTGCATGTGGAGGCGCGGGGAATCAAACCCGGTTCTCCCAGATCAGAGTCTGGGCTCCTAGCCACTACACCAAGACCTGACAGGATTGGACTGGGCTGGGCCAGTGATTAAAGGGAATCTCCACATTCAGAAGCAGCAATCCTCTGAAACCCAGTCCTAGGTGGCAACGTCAGGGGAAAGTCTTGGCTTCTCCAGGGCAACTGGCTAGCCTTTGTGTGAAACAGGATTCTGGACTCGATGGACCACTGGACTGAACCAGAGAACCCTTTTGAGGACTGTTCTTTCGAGAACAGCTCTGAGAGATCTTGTGACTGACCCAAGGTCACCCAGCTGGCTGCATGTGGAGAAGCGGGGAATCAAACCCGGTTCTCCCAGATTAGAGTCCGCCGCTCTTAAGCACTACACCAAACTGGCTCTCGGGCCTGCAGCTTGTTCCTTCTAATAGGATAACTAATTCTTCCAGGGCCAGTTGGTAGGACATCTACGCAAACACAGAGATTTTCATGAACACATAAAGCTGCCTTGTACTGAATCAGACCCTAGGTCTGTAGTGTATTCAAAGCTGCCTTGAATGCATGATATGTTGTGATACACCTAACTGAAGTTTAATGTAAAGCTTCATCTTGGGCTAGGATCCAAATCCATCCAATCGTGTTGCTAGCCCAGGAAGCACCTAGCCAATCACTTTACAGCAAGCTCCCTGAGCGGGAACATCCGTGATTGGTCTTTATGTGAACAACCTTATTGGATGTTATGTGTACAGTGGGCGTGGCTATATTAGCCGGGAATGTTTAAAAGCAGGACAGCTGCAATGTAAAGGCTGTTCTGGCTATCAGATGTTGATCCGTGTTGGAGTTGTGTTCGAGTTGAAGAATAAAGCTGTGTTCTTGCTGCCCCTCCTTGACAAGGGTTTCTGAAATTCTCAGGAGGTTCCCCAAGAATCTTTGTAAAAGTTAATGGATTGCAAAGAGACACAAGGACCTGTCGCCCACAAACAGACAAACAAGCCAAACTACCGGACTGGCAAGGACAGATTTTGCTTCGGTACTGGATTTTGTGGAATTTCGGTCTGACTCACCAAGGCAGTTCTGAAGCTGAGCCAGTTTAGTGTTGTGGTTCAGTGTGCGGACTCTAGTCTGGGAGAGCCGGGTTTGATTCCCCACTCCTCCATTTGCACCTTCTGGGTGACCTTGGGCCAGTCACAAGTTCTCTCAGAGCTGTTCTTGAAAAAGAGCAGTTTCTGTCAAGAGCTCTCTCAGCCCCACCTCCCTCACAGGGTGTCCGTTGTGGGGAGGGGAAGGAGAAGGAGTTTGTCAGCCTCTCTGAGACACCTTTGGGTAGTGAAGGGCAGGGTATAAATCCAATCTCCTCCTCCTCCTCCTCTTCTTCTCCTCCTCCTCTCCTCCTCCTCCTCCTTCTTCTTCTGCATGTAAAACCTACACTGAAGATAACGAAGAATCTGGAAGATTCTCAAAGCAACTCTCTTGAATATTAGGATCGACTATCAGGTTTTCCTTTGTCCTCCTGCACCCCAATAGAATCTTTTTTTTTAAGTACCCGAGAGTACACTTTTATTGTTTTTTTTACATCATATACGACAAACATACCTACAAACAACACCCAACTACCCCCAACAACATATAACATATAACAAGAGACTTTTATCACTTCTTCTGCTTATTAAATTTCTAAATTCATTATCTATTTTACTAAGCTTATCTTTTCTGCGTTCTCAAATTACTACATTTATCTATCAGTTGCGTTTACATTACACCAATCATAGAATCTCTCCCAAGTTTTTTGAAAAGTCCATTCTGTGCCAGCTCTCATCTCAAGTGTCAGTTTGTCATTTTCCGCCGTTTCGAATAGTTTGTTCACGTACTCTTGTTTAGTTGGTATTTCTATTATTTTCTGATATTTGGCATATACTATCCTTGCAGCTGTCGACATATGAACTATCAAATACCTATCTGCTTTATACACGTCTTTCTTTCGGAAATATATTCAATAACAGTATCTCTGGAGTAAACGGGATATTAGTTCTTGTTATTTTTTCCATTATCTCATGGATCCATCTCCAGTACCTCTTTGTAACATCACATAGCCACCACATGTGATAAAAAGAGCCAATCTTATTTTTACATTTCCAGCATTTATCAGAGCAGTTGCTATTTTGTTTAGTTAATCTATTAGGTGTAATATACCATCTATAAAACATCTTATCACCCCAATAGAATCTTGTTAAACAGTTGTTATGAGGACTGGACTTTTATGTCCAGGACGGGAGACCAAACAGTGAGAAGAGAGGCACTGTCTCCCTGGAAGCAGAAATGGTCAAAGACATGGGAGGTGGAGGTGAGAACCCCAGTCTTATTTCTGGTTTATCTATGCCTCGGAAATAGGGTTGCCCCCCTCCCCCACACACCGGTGGTCTCTGGCAGGGGATGGGGAGGTAGGGTTGCCAGATCCAGGTTGGGAAAGTCCTGGAGATTTGGGGGTGAAGCCTGGGGAGATTTGGGGAGGACAGAGACCTCAGTGGGGTACAAGGCCATAGAGTCTACCCTTCAAAGCATTCATTTTCTCCAAGGGAGAAAACTGGAAATCAGTTGTAATTCTGGGGGGTCCCAAGGTCCCACCTGGAGGCTGGCATCTTGTGAGCAAAAAAAAAAACTGAGTTAGGGAGTTCTAACCTGTGGTCAAGGAAGTGTCAGACTCTCGAACAAATTTACTCCCAACAACACTCTCTTGGCAGTGATTTGTTTACTGAGAGATAGAGATGTTTCAAGCTAAGATGATCTGTGTCAGAACTGACTCCCTTGGGGCTGGTTCTGGTATTATACATAGCTCAAACAGCCCCCCATCCACCTTAGGACCAGTCCAATCACACCAATACATCCAGCCCACCAAAATCTACTGTGCACCATTAACCCTCCCCCAGCACCTGCATCTAGCAGTGTCTGGTGTCCAAGGTCAAGCACGCATTCTTCCCAGAGATTGGAGGCCCTGTACAAACGCAGTTACAAGCTAGTGCGACTTCCAGCAAAGCAGCTTCACACACATACTCACATGCTCCCAGACTCCCCCTCCCAACCAGAAGAAAACAGGATAAGAGACATAGGGTGCGTTCAAAAGGGGCATTTAAGCTGGTATAGATGCCAGTTAGAATCAGAGTACTTACGTGTGTTCACACGCACAACATTTGTCTTCCATCCCTAACCATTGCCGACCGTGGCAAACACCCCTTAAACCGGTGTAGTTTGCTACTAGGTATCCAAGTGGTGTTTTCCTGAGTGCTCCGGTTCTAGCCGATTTTTCCCGTCTGATCGCTCTCTGCTGGTGTAGAGCCACTTCCGTTCGGAAGCCCGAGGCTTCCGCTTTTCGGCCGCCATTTTTTTTTAGTAGGTGATGTGCAAAAAAAAAAAAAGGTGCCTAGTGTAAGGCTTTAGACAAGTCTGGGGCCTCACGGAGGCCCGG
>NW_015176515.1:47366-49638 GCF_001447785.1 Gekko japonicus | reverse complement strand
CTTCAGGGCATGCTTTTCGAGTTGGGTTGCTCTGCGCCTGCACAAAGATCTTCATTATAAGGAAGACTGCCTATGCACATGCGCAAACTGTGTAAAAATAAAATTAAAAAAACGCCGACATGCTCTGCTGAGCACTTGAGCACCAGGGAGCAATGTAAGAGGTGAGTGTGATTGCGCTTGCCCTGGATCAAATTCATCTAGTTGGAACCAGAGCAGTTTACACCGCTCCCAGCCCTCCATCTGACCGCACCCATACAGAACCAAAAAGAACTCGCCTGACAAATTGGCCAAGTTTGATTCTAACTGTTCAAATCGGTGTTGGAAATATCAAAATAAGGTGGGATCCTTTTACCACATGTGGTGGTTATGTGATAAAGCGAAAAAGTATTGGGCTTGGATTCACGAAATTATACCCCCAAAATTAAAATCTTCTGTACCTTTTGTACTAGAAATATTTCTGTTGAATATTTTACCTGAAAATTGTAAAAAAAAACCTCTTATCTTATATTGTATTTAACCACAACTGCTAGAATATTGTATGCTAAATATTGGAGATTAACAGAGACACCTTCGAGACAAGAACTTTTAAATAAGATGTTAGAAACAGCAGAAATGGACAAACTAACTCTGATTTTGAAAGGACAACCAGAGACTGTATTCGAGAATACATGGTCAAGATTTTACCAATGGTTTGAAGATTATTCCAAGTAATCAACAGAGTCATTTAAATTGTGTTAAGGACCTTTATTCTATAAATAAGATATATTTGCAAGCGATATGGTTATTGTTATAAGGTGAACTATACACATTTATGGTAAATCAGGCATCAATATGATATTGAAGAATTGGACATTGAATTTCCCCCTTTTATGTTTGTTTTGTATGTTGAAAATAAAAATATATTTTTTAAAAAAAAGAACCATGGCAAGTTTGACACGAAGACGCTTTTGGTGCCTCCAATTCATTGCGCCAAACCTTTTTTTTTAGCACCCAAGGAGGCAAGTTGTTAATTACAACAGCAGCAATACAATATTCCCCTTTGACCACTCTAAGAAGTAGGTAATTCATTTTTGACTGAGAGGTGGATAAGCAGAAATGTTACAGTGGGAGGGGAGGAACCCAAGCAAATAGGATTAAATAAGACAGGAAGAAATCAAGCATCACTTAATTACCAAACAATTTAAAAAGCGTTTCCTGAAAAAATCTGGCTGGCAATGAATGCTTCTCGGGGTCTGAATGAGCCAAGACTCATACGGCTTAAGACAGAGGCTTTGCACTGCTTTAAAGTCTTGATATTTAGAAACAGGTAATTAAAAAAAACCCTGCAGTACAAAGACAACTGTGCTTCAGGCAGGGGCTCAGTGGTACAGCATCTGTTTAGCATGCAGAAGGTTGCAGGTTCAATCCCCGGCATCTCCATCAAGAGGATCCAGTAGTAGACAATGTTTCTGAGTCCCTGGAGATTTTGAACTCCTGAACTCGGTCTCTTGTGACCTGCCCTCCTCCCACTTTGGGGAGGGAAGAATAAAAAAATCAAAGAAATAAATAGATGAAATTAGAAGTGTGCTTTGCACAAGAAACCTTACACTTCGAAGAAAACTTTGGTCCCAATCACCCGCAGAAGTAGCAACACAAGAGGCACGAAGGCCAGGCGGATTTTACAGGCGCGATCACACGGGAACATCTGGCAAGCGTCCCGCACCTGTCGGCAACCCGTCTTGCCCCGCTGAAGAAGCAGAGTTAAAAAATACCTGGGAAAGTGCAGTAGCAAACGGGTTTGCGACGGGCCGCAGACAGACTTCCTGTGTAATCGCTCCAGCGCACTCCCATTGTGTCAGTGATCCCTCGTTGAAGCGCACCAGAAACACGCAGCAAAAAACAACAACGACCCCAACCCAATTCACCCCCCCTTGCATCTGATCGGACAGTGGCGGGTCAAATGACTACAGGGCAAATAGCCTCGCTCCCCCCCCCGCGCGCATTATCTGGCACGTGTGACCACAGCCTATGTTGGTCTTAAAGATGCCACTGGGCTCAGACTTTGTTCTAATACTTTTACACACTTAGAGTAATGTAGCGCCCCACCCCCAATGTCCGGGCATGCTGAGTCACTCATTCCAATAGTCAGGGGTCATTTCCTGTGGAAGCGCACAGGAGCGGAGCTCCGGCAGGAAGGAGCCCAGGGGGCGGGCACATGCAACAAGCCCCACCCCCTGCTGCCAAAAGCCCTCAGTCGGGCCACGAGGGGGAAGAAACAGCAAGTTAAGTTGCA
>NW_015176515.1:7918-47267 GCF_001447785.1 Gekko japonicus | reverse complement strand
CCCAATAGCTAGCAATCCAAAACAGTCCAGTGGCACCTTTAAGACCAAGTTTTATTCAGGTACAAGCTCTCCCTCCTCTGCGAGGACAGATCTGCACGTCCCCCCCCCCAATAGCTAGCAATCCAAAATAGTCCAGTGGAGCCTGAGCGGTGGGTGTTGCCTTCTGACACACTTCCGGTGATATCAGGGGGTGTGGCATATGCAAATAGGGTGTGCTAATGAGCTCCGGCGCATCTTTTTCTACGAAATGACCCCTGCCAATAGTACTGACCCTGCTTAGGTTCTGCGTTCTGATGAGACGGGGCTCTATCATGCAGCCTTCCTGCCCCATATCTTTTTATGCTATAATCTCTCTTTCTTCCCCCCCCTAATGATACAAGGAAGATGGGGGAGGGGAAGCTGTCGGCATAAATTTAAGGACCTGAAGGACGTGTAGTAAACAGCTGATAGAGCAAAGCAGGGTCCCAACACAATAAGGAGTGGAAACAGCAGAAAGCCAAGAGCAAAAGATTTGGGGGAGTCAGGGCACTACGGAAATATCATCTATCAGAAAAGGAAATGAAAGGCACCATGGGCAAGTCCTTCTCTCATCACTGGTTAAATTGTTATGGCGTCATAGCCATGCCCAAGGAGGGGTTTTTTACAAAGAGCATGGGAACTGGACAGGTTTATGCTGTTGATGGGAAAGAATCCACGTAAGTGAACACATCTGGAAAACTATCCTGTCTGGGAGGAGGTTAGGGTTAGGACCCTTTCCCCTGATAAGCTCGTTTTCAATTCGCAGAGAATCCTTTCTCAAAGCTCACAGACAGATTTGGCTAGCTGCACCCATCTCTGGGCGGTGGTGAAGCCGACAAAGCTGGAGGAAATCCTTGTCAGATTCACTAATAAAATTTCCTTCCCCCTTTTGTCCCCCTCCCCTTTCAAGTTGAGTGAAATTTACACAGTGGGGCAGATACTTTGTCACTTTCACTACTGCCCCCCTTTTAAGGCAGGGGTCCCCAACCTTTTCAAGGCTTGCCGGCACCTTTGGAATTCTGACACAGGGCGGTGGGCACAATCATACGACAGCTGCCGCGGGAGGCAGAGAATTTCAGGGAGCAAGGCTAGATATAACTCTTCAGCATTTAAGGCGGCAGCGCTGTCCAATGGGATTCCTTTTTACCTGCGCGGCCAATCAGGGCCCTGTTAGGCCAAAGTCCTACATAGCTCCTCCCACTTTCTAAAAGCACATGGCGAGCACCAGTGGTGGGCTGGCTGGAGAAGGAAAGGTGGGCAGACATGCCCCCCCTTTCCCCTGAGCCTCTCCGCTTTTGCGGAGAGACTCAGGGAAGGGGGGGGGATTTAAATGCCTGGGTTCCCTGCCCGATCTTCTCCTGCAGAAGATTGGGCAGGGAACGCAGGCATGCTTGCATGCCTGCCCTTTGTCAGGGGGTGTGGCATATGCAAATGAGTTCTGCAAATGAGCTCCAGCACCTCTTTTTCTACGAAATGACCCCTGGTCGGCGGGATTGCAGTACCCACAAGACAGTACGTTGGAGACCCTCGTTTTAGAGATTGTGACCATAGAAAAACTATTTGGTTATTTGCCCCCCAGGAGACATTACAGGGCATGACCTACTTCGTGCTCCGCACCAAGGTTCCAGTATTTTTGACAGCAGGAAGCCTCAAAATCATTGACAGAAGTACACAAGTGATACATGGCCTCATAGGTTAACGTGCATAGACCACCAATCATGTTTGCCATCCCTTCGCCAACCGCACGGGTTGGCTGGCTCAACGCGGGCTTCCGTCCGGACGGCGGAAGGAAGGGCAACATGGCTTCCCGTCCTTTCCGGCTCTCGGTCCCAGAAATACCTTGACGGTGTGAGGACTGTTTGCACGTGTGTGTGTGTCTAAAATCAGATTCTTTTGAACTATGGTGCTGGAGAAGACTCTGGAGAGTCCCTTGGACTTCAAGGAGATCAAATCAGTCAATCCTAAAAGAAATCAACCCTGACTGTTCCCTGGAAGGCCAGATCCTGAAGTTGAAGCTCAAATACTTTGGCCACCAAATGAGAAGGGAGCACTCACTGGAGAAGACTCTGATGCTGGGAAAGATTGAAGGTCAAAGAAGAAGGGGACGGCAAAGGATGAGATGGTCAGACAGTGTTATCGAGGCAACAAACGTGAAGTTGAGCAAACACCGGAGGACAGCGGAAGACAGGAGGGCCTGGCATGATCTGGTCCATGGGGTCGCGAAGAGTCGGACTCGACTGTGTGACTGAACAACAACATGTTTGCCAAATAAAAACACAAGAACAGCCTCACTGGATCAAAGAGTCCATCTGGTCCAGGGCCCTGTTTCTAACACTGGCCAACCGGATAACTCCAAGAAGCCCACAAAGAACATGACTTCTATAGGTCAAGAAAGCTAGCACTTAGGCAGAAAAACTCTCTTAAAGGAGACCAGTTTCTTGACACTGAGTTAGAAGGTACCATAGAGGTCACCTACTCCAACCCCCTTGCTCAGTGCAGGAATTAGTCAACTACAGCACCCCACTCAGCTTAAAGGACTGCATGCCTTTTAAACAATGTTTAAAAATTATTGGGGGGGAAAGCATTTACAGGAGAAATTCTTGTGGGGTTGTGCCCTTAAGAAAGGGGGCAGAGCCCCCCAAAACCCCACTGTAGTTACAGGCCTGACAGCAAGAGCCCTCCCCAACCACAAATACTCCCTGGCAACTGGTATGCAGAAGTAGACTGCCCCTGATCATGAATGTTCTATCTAGCAACTGGGGCTAATAGGCATTCACTAGACCTTGGGCATCCAATGAAGCTGATGGGCAGTAGATCCAGGACGGACCAAAGGAAATACTACTTTACACAGAGAGTCATTAAAATGTGGAATTCGCTGCCAGAGGATGTTGTGATGACCGCAGGAATAAACAGCTTTAAAAAGGGGATTAGATAGATTCATGGATAAGTCTGTCAATGGCTACTAGCCATGATGACTAAGGAGAACTTCCATATTCAGAGGCACTAAGCCTCTGAATCCCAGAGCCAGGAGGCAACATCAGGGGAAGGCCTTGGCCCCTATATGCCCTGTTGCTGGCCCTCCAGAGGAACCGGTTGGCCACTGCGTGAGACAGGATGCTGGACTAGATGGACCACTGGTCTAATCCAGCGGGGCTCTTCTTGCGTTCTTATCAGGGAAGGCCTCGGCCTCTCTGCCCTGTTGTTGGCCCTCCAGAGGAACCGGTTGGCCACTGTGTGAGACAGGATGATGGACAAGATGGACCGCTGGTGTGATCCAGCAGGGCTCTTCTTATGTTCTTATCAGGGAAGGCCTGGCCCTCTCTGCCCTGATGTTGGACCTCCAGAGGAACTGGGCCCCTGTGTGAGACAGGATGATGGACAAGATGGACCGCTGGTCTGATCCAGCAGGGCTCTTCTTATGTTCTTATCAGGGAAGGCCTGGGCCTTTCTGCCCTGATGTTGGACCTCCAGAGGAACTGGTTGGCCCCTGTGTGAGACAGGATGACGGACAAGAGGAACTGGTTGGCCCCTGTGTGAAAAAGGATGACGGACAAGATGGACCGCTGGTCTGATCCAGCAGGGCTCTTCTTGTGTTATGCTCTTATGACCGATCCTCCACGAATTTCTCTAACCCTGGCCACATCTTATGGCGGTGAGGGAAACTTTGGCTTCTGTCCTCCCTCAAATCCCCCTTTCTCTGACAGTTTTACAAGGATTGCACAAACTCCACATGTCGCTAGGCCCACCGCAACTCCCAAATGTTTATTTGCGTAGCAGTAATAAGATATAATTATGTAAAGAAACTCCCCGCTTGGCTCTTGGGCAGATAAGCCCCCTGCACACAAACACACACACACAACTGCCCAAAACACTTGCCAAAAGCGAGCTGAAGGGTCTCGTATAACGGATTCCTGTATTTATTTTGGGGACAGAAATGAAGCCAAGCGGGGCGGAAAGAGCAAAGTTTACACTATTAGGCTGGAGGATTTGCTCGCCTTTGAAAACGGGTTATAAAGCACGGGGCGTTTTTTTGACTGGAGCCTGTCAAAAATCTTCTCCTCGGGGGGGGGGGGGGGGGGGGTTCCTCCCATTTATTTTCTTGCTAATTGACTTCTGTTTGAAGCCCTGCCATGGGAAGCGGTAAAGCTCAGACTGCAATTCCCCCCCAAAAAAAACTACACGTGTCGGTCACGGGCAATGTTCCCCCTAAGCTGTGGAGTCTTGTGAGCAAAAATCCTACTTTGTGAGCTACTAGCATTAAAGTTGTGAGCGAGCGAATTGGCTACTGCATAAAGTAGTTTGCTCTGGAGCCCTCCTTCCCGAGCTAAGACAAAAACGTGTGAGTCAGAGGCTAAAAAACTGTGAGCTAGCTCACACTAACTCAGCTTAGAAGGAACACTGGTATGCGAACAGAGATGCCATCAGATGTCTTCAGGGGAACTCATCTTTAAAACGTACTTGTTCACTCGGTGCTGGGGGGGCAGCTTGCAAGGGGTTGCCAACCTCCAGGTGGTGGCTGGAGATCACCTGGGATGTCATTTGATGTCGCCTAATCTCCAGAGATCCGTTTCCCTGCCTTAGAAGGTGTACTCAATAGCATTATACCCCACTGACATCCCTCCCCTCTCCAAACTCCACCCTCCCCAGACTATGCCTCCAAAATATCCAGGAATTTCCCAACCCAGAGCTGGCAACGCTACGCTTCCAGTTTTCCTCTCACTCCGTTTGGTGTCGTGGTTACGTGCGTGGACTCTAATCTGGGAGAACCAGGTTTGATGCCCCACTCCTCCACATGCAGCCAGCTGGGTGACCTTGGGTCAGTCACAAGTTCTCTCAGAGCTGTTCTCTCGAGAGCAGTTCTCTCAGAGCGCTCTCAGCCCCACCTACCTCACAGGATGTTTGTTGTGGGGAGAGAAAGGGAAAGGTGATTGTAAACCACTCTGAGACGCTGAGTGAAGGGCAGGGTATAAATCCAATCTCTTCTTCTTCTTCTTCTTCTTCTTCTCCTTCTTCTTCCTCCCTCTCACATGGCCAAGAGGCCAAGTACTTTTTAAGGTGAATCCCCCCCCCCTTCAATGAATACCTGCCTGGGAGTCCACTCAGAAGCCTGTGACCTGACATGTGTCTAGACTATTGAGTAGTTTGAGCCAGTATAGACTCTAATCTGGGAGATCTGAGTTTGATTCCCCACTCCTCCACTTGCAGCTGCTGGATGACCTTGGGCAAGCCACAGTTCT
Source organism: Gekko japonicus (assembly GCF_001447785.1). Taxonomy (NCBI): domain Eukaryota; kingdom Metazoa; phylum Chordata; class Lepidosauria; order Squamata; family Gekkonidae; genus Gekko; species Gekko japonicus. Next base: position 42,012 of record NW_015176515.1, on the reverse strand, counting down.
GTCAGAGCTGTCCTTGAAAGGGCAGTTCTTGAAAGAGCTCTCTCAGCCCCACCTACCTCACAGGGTGTCCGTTGTGGGGAGGGGAAGGGAAAGGAGTTTGTAAGCTGCTCTGAGACACCTTTGGGTAGTGAAGGGCGGGGTATAAATCCAAACTCTTCTCTTCTCTTCTTAGTTACGCCCGCCTTCACACAAGTTTAATAGTGCAGTTTCAATCCACTTCAGTGACTCTGTGCAAGTGGATTTTGCCATTTCGCACAGTCAAATCCAGTTGCAAAGTGGATTGAAAGTGTATAATTTGGTGTGTGTGAAAGCTGAGAGAGGCGGTGGAAGAGCCGATTAGAACCACTGGCCGTAGAGCATCATCGTTGTTTTCGAAAACTTCTTCTTCTCTCTGCTGGGCAGTCCCAGAGTGGCACAAAACAAGTCCTTGCCAGGGTCCTCCACCGCGCTCTGGAGGTAGGCAAAAGGATTTCTTCCAGCTGTGGGGCACAGCTTTGCCCACCCTCTCTCCCTCTGAACCCTTTAAAGAAGTTCCAGCACAGCCCTTCCTTATAAATGTCTAATTTCTCCTGGTTTTTACATGGCAAGAGAGCAGTTTGACTCCAAACAGTTGTTTTCCCGCAAGCAAGGAAAATGGCATTTTCTGGGGGGAACCTCGCTGGAACATTCTGGAAGGCTGGGCTGTTTTCCTGTTTGCAACCAGCTGCTCCCTGGCAGCTGAGGAACTCATCTGTTTCTTTCGAAAACAGATGACATTAAATCACAGCCCGGAGCTTGGTAAAATGGGAGGGGTGTTCCAATGGGCCTAAGAAGGTCATTTCCTGCAGGCTGAAGCGCCCTTGCATCCCAGAGGTACAACAGAGAAGGAAATACACTCTGCACATGCTCAGAGGGATGCACTCGTACATCTCCAAATATAAAGCAATGAATCCCAGTAGATGGTTTTCTCCACCTTTCCTGAGTCTCTAGAATGAAATCTCCTAGGTTGGTAAAATGGGAGGGGTGTTCCAATGGGCCTAAGAAGGTCATTTCCTGCAGACTGAAGCGCCCCGCCCCGCCCTTGCATCCCAGAGGTACAACAGAGAAGGAAATACACTCTGCACATGCTCAGAGGGATGCACTCGTACATCTCCAAATATAAGGCAATGAATCCCAGTAGATGGTTTTCTCCACCTTTCCTGAGTCTTTAGAATTAAATCTCCTAGGAATCAATGGATTTTGTTTCTCGCACACATGGATGCATAAGAAAAGCCATGTGGGATCAGGACAGTGGCCCATCCAGTCCAACAATCGGTGCCACACAGTGGCCAAAACCCAGGGGCAGTGTTCCCTCTAAGCTGAGTTAGTGTGAGTTAGCTCACAGTTTTTTATCCTCCAGCTCACACATTTTTGTCTTAGCTCAGGAAGGAGGCAGTAGCCAAATCGCAGTAGCCAAATCGCTTGCTCACAACTTTAATGCCAGGAGCTCACAAAGTAGAATTTTTGCTATTTTATCTTTTACTAATGTGTACACCATAGTAAATATTTGTATTTTTATAATAACTTATTTTGTTAGCTTGACCCTCATATAGCACAGCCATGTCTTGGGTTGAATCCAGTGTTCCCTCTAAGCCGAGTTGGTGTGAGCCAGCTCACAGTTTTTTAGCCTCCGGCTCACACATTTTTGTCTTAGCTCAGGAAGCTCCAGAGCAAACTAATTTATGCAGGAGCCAAATCACTCGCTCAAAACTTTAATGCCAGTCGCTCACAAGGTAGAATTTTTGCTCACGAGACTACACAGCTTAGAGTCCCCCCCCCTTTTTTTGTCGGTCCACCACTGGGGCCAGAACTCCAGAAGCCCTCCCATTGTTATCCCCCGAGCACCACCAACACACAGCATCACTGCCCCAGCCTGAGCGTTCCTATCTATACCTTGTGCCTAAGAGCCACTGAGGGTATGGCTACATAAAGTGTGGGATTTCTTTCTTCAGGAGAAAGCATCTATACGACTAAGTAATAAAGACGTTGAACGTCACTTACTAAACCCTTTAGATAAATGGGCTCCAATTACTGATAAAATGAATTTGGACAAGTTCGATTGGGAACACATAAAGTCATTGAAATTTAAGATGCTTGTCTTAGGGTGAGAGTTTGTTACCTGTGTTTTCAGCATTTGAAGGTTAGTTAAGACATAATGGGTTGTGCAGCCTTTTAACTTGATAGGGCTCTCAGTGTCATCAACTGAATAACATTTATTTTTTGTTTCTTTACTCTGTGTGCTTAATCAATTTTATCGAAAATTTAATGTTCTTTCTCTGTACTTAATGTATTACGATGAAGTTCGAAATTTAATAAACAGATATTAAAAAAAAGAGAACCACTTCCCTTTTGAAGCTGTCCATTCTTGTAGCCGCCACCACCTCCTGTGGCAGTGAATCCCATGTGTTCATCACTCGTTGGGTGAAGAAGGACTTCCTTTGATCTGTTCTCAGCCTACTGCTCACTCATTTAACTGAGTGCCCACGAGTCCTTGTACTGTGAGAAAGGGAGAAAAGGACTTCTTTCTCTACCCCATGGTCTGTTGGATCAGACCGAAAGTCCACCTTGTCTGGCATCTTGTTTCCCGCAATGGCCAACGCACGGCAGACAGAGATTGTCTTAATGACCTCTAACATGGAGCATAACTCATTTGCCACTTATTTGCATATGCCACACCCCCTGGCATCACCGGAAGTGTGTCAGAAGGCAACACCCACCACTCAGGCTCCACTGGACTGTTTTGGATTGCTAGCTATTGGGGGGGGGGGCATGCAGATCTGCCCCCCCAGAGGAGGGAGAGCTTGTACCTGAATAAAACTTGGTCTTAAAGGTGCCACTGGACTGTTTTGGGGCGTCTAGCTATGTGGGGGGGAATGCACAGATCTGGGAAGGAAGGAAGGAAGGAAGGAAGGAAGGAAGGAAGGAAGGAAGGAAGGAAGGAAGGAAGGAAGGAAGGAAGGAAGGAAGGAAGGGGCTTCTTGCTCCTCGTGGCCTGGGGCTGCTGGGAGCAGGGGGTGGGGCTTGTTGCATGTGCCAGACCCCTGGGCTCCTTACTGCCAGAGCTCCACTCCTGTGCGCTCCTCTAGGAAGACCGGATTTGCGACATGGAGGCAGGCGATGGCAGACCTGTTGGAAGTGAAGGACTGGGCACTGTCCCCTGCCTCGGCCTCCGGACTATGTGGCCAGAGAGTCAGCCGACTAGACAGGCCACCTAACCTTTCTTCCTGTGTTTACTCTTCTGCCATTGTCCCCTTTGGTATGTAGAATGGGCATTGTCAGGGAACTTCCTTCCGCTCACTCTCTCCCACCACACACTTCTTCTTGCACACACCAAGAGGGAGGACACACCCTGCCTCCATCTTGGCACTGTGACGCAGATGGGCATCCATCCTTAGTAAGGTGGGCTAGAACACTACCCTGTCACTGCCCTTTCCTGTCTAGAGCCAGTTTGATGTTGTGGTTAAGTGCGCGGACTCTAATCTGGGGGAACCGGGTTTGATTCCCCACTCCTCCCCTTGCACCTGCTGGATGACCTTGGCCAAGCCATAGTTCTGATAAGAGCTGTTCTTGAAAAAGAGCAGTTTCTCTCAGAGCTCTCTCAGGCCCGCCTACCTCACAGGGTGTCTGTTGTGGGGAGGGGAAGGGAAAAGGAGTTTGTAAGCCACTCTGAGACTCCATTGGGTAGTGAAGGGCGGGGCATAAATCAGACCCGTAGCCAGGATTTTTTAATTTGGGGGTGGTCTTTAAATGTCAGAGAGCACCCCACACACACCCAAGGGAGCGCCTGGGCTGGATGGGAAGTGGGGGGGCCTTGGCGATAAGTCAGGGGGCTGGGCCCCAAGGTGTCCCACTGTGGCTATGGGCCTGGTATAAATCCAATCTCCTCCTCCTCCTCCTCCTTGAATGCAGTTCCATAATCAATTGGCTATTATTACTCTTAAACTGAAAAGGTGGCTCTGTGTAACTGTGTCTAAGCTTGGATACCCCTGCACGTGCAGCTCAAAGTAGTCTGCTAAACCAATCTGGGTACTCAGGGGTCATTTCGTAGAAAAAGAGGTGCCGGAGCTCATTAGCATAACTCATTAGCCTGACTTATTTGCATATGCCACACCCCCTGACATCACCGGAAGTGTGTCAGAAGGCAACACCCACTGCTCAGGCTCCACTGAACTGTTTTGGATTGCTAGCACTTACCTGGCTGCTTGTTGCTCCTCGTGGCCCGACTAAGGGCTGTTGGGAGCAGGGGGCGGGGCTTGTTGCATGTGCCCGCCCTCTGGGCTCCTTACTACCGGAGCTCCGCTCCTGTGCGCTCCCGCAGGAAATGACTCCTGTGGGTACTGGACTAACTATACCAGTTAACCCAACAAACCCCCTTCGGAACATCTTTTGCCTCAAAAACTCTATGGAGTTGTCATGAGTCAGTTGTGACTTGATGGGCGGTGGGTGTCAGGAAAGGTTTACGGGCACCATGTTGGGGACCCCTTACCCTATGGGGTCTAGGGTTGACAACCTCCAGGTGGTACCTGGAGATCTCCCACTATTACAATCAGTGTTCCCTCTAAACTGAGTTAGTGTGAGCTAGCTCACAGTCCTTTAGCCTCCGGCTCACACATTTTTGTCTTCGCTCAGGAAGGAGGGCTCCAGAGCAAACTGATTTATGCAGCAGCCAGATTGCTGGCTCACAACTTGAATGCCAGCAGCTCGCAACGTGGAATTTTTGCTCCTAAGACTCCACAGCTTAGAGGGAGCATTGATTACAATTGATCTCCGGCCGATCAAGCTCAGTTCCCCGGAGAAAATGGCTGCTTTGGAGGGTGGACTCTATGGTGTCATATCTTGCTGAGGCCCCTCCCCTCCCCAAACCCCACCTTCCTCGTGCTCCACCCCCCAAATCTCCAGGTATTTCCCAACCCAGAGCTGGTAACCCTAATGGCGTCACCATAAATCAGCTGCAACTTGAAGGCACTTTGCACCACCACATAAGAGGGAAACTCTCTGCACATGCTCAAAGGCATTGCCTTCTTTAGAATCACCTCCTATGGTGTAGTCCTGGGCCCTTGGGCTCACCATAAGCCCCTGCATTCATATTCCGATGCGCCAGCAAATGTTTAGATTAGGAAGATTAAAGCCAGCTGCGATCAAGCTCGGAGTAGCTATAATAGCGTGCTTATTTTTTCTTAATCGGGTGAATTTGCGGTTAAGTTTTTTCTTCTTCTAAAAAGGAATGCATGCCAGTTTATAAGGAGAAGGGGCGCGGGGCCCCAATGACAGACCATCCCTCCAAAGCTACTGTGTGGTACGGTGATGGTACAATTGGACTCTCCCACCCTTAGCAGCTGGAAACAAGCTGGTGGAAGAGCAACTGGCTCGGCTTCCGGTCGGCTTGTGACTTGGAAACATAAATGTTCGCTGGAGGTCTGTGGGCAAGGAGGTCGGGGAAAACCCTCTGCGATTCGGGCTGGCGTGACACTGGGGAAGCCACCCAGATGGAATGTGCAAGGCAGAACTCCCGGGAACAACCGTAACGAAGACCGCAGGGTCGGCTTTGATGAAGCCAGAGTCTTCTTAATCCCCGGCTCCTGATGTTTTGTTGTTGTTGTTCAGTCGCACAGTCGAGTCCGACTCTTCGCGACCCCATGGACCATCTCCCGCCAGGCCCTCCTGTCTTCCGCCTTCCTCTGAAGTTGGCTCAACTTCATGTTCGTTGCATCTGTGACACTGTCTAACCATCTCATCCTTTGCCATCCCCGTCTTCTTTGACCTTCAATCTTTCCCAGCATCAGGGTCTTCTCCAGTGAGTGCTCCCTTCTCATTTGGTGGCCAAAGTCTTTGAGCTTCAGTTTCATTATCTGGCCTTCCAGGGAACAGTCAGGGTTGATTTCTTTTAGGATTGACTGATTTGATCTTCTTGCAGTCCAAGGGACTCTCAAGAGTCTTCTCCAGCACCATAGTTCAAAAGAATCTATTCTTCGGCGCTCGGCCTTCCTTATAGTCCAACTCTTGCAGCCATACATGACTACTGGGAATACCATTGCTTTGACCATGTGGACTTTTGTTGGCAGGGTGATGTCTCTACTTTTTATCATGCTGTTTAGGTTCGCCATTGCTTTCCTCCCAAGGAGCAGGCGTCTTTTAATTTCATGGCTGCTGTCACAGTCTGCGGTGATCTGGGATCCCAGGAACGTGAAGTCTGTCACTACTTCCACGACTTCCCCTTCTATTTGCCAAGGAGTGATGGGGCCGGATGTCATGATCTTAGTTTTTTTGATGTTGAGCTTCAAGCCCACTTTTGCGCTCTCCTCTTTTACCCTGAGCAAGAGGCTCTTTAGGTCCTCTTCACTTTCTGCCATTAGAGTGGCATCGTCTGCATATCTTTTCCCCAGCAATCTTAATTCCCGCTTGTGATTCTTAATTCCTAATGTTAGAGCCAGGCAAACGAAGAGGGCCTCTTCTCTAGGCTTTTGCCATCGTTCAGGGGTCAAAAAGAGGTGCAGGAGCTCATTAGCAAAACTCATTAGCATAACTTATTTGCATATGCCACACCCCCTGGCATCACCGGAAGTGTGTCAGTAGGCAACACCCACCACTCAGGCTCCACTGGACTATTTTGGATTGCTAGCTATTGGGGGGGACGGGACGTGCAGATCTGCCCTCACAGGGGATGGAGAGCTGAAGGCGAGTTGGGGGAGGGGGGGGCTCTGCAACTTACCTGGCTGCTTCTTGCTTCTCGTGGCGTGACTGAGGTCTGCTACTGGGAGCAGGGGGCAGGGCTTGTTGCATGTGCCCGCCCCCTGGACTCCTTACTGCCGGAGCTCCGCTCCTGTGCGCTCCCTGTGCGCTCCTGACTTTCTGTGAGCTTCCTGACCCCAGAGATAGAAAGAAGGGGAGGGATGTGGGTCAGCACAGGGGGCCAGTTGTAGTCGGTTCTAGTCAGGCCCGCATCACATTCATGGTAGCCCAAATGATAAGTACGTCAGTTGGTACATTAGCAGCTACAGATCCAAGAAAGATGTCCTCTGGTTGACTAATGGTCGGGACTGCTCATCAACGCCAAGGCCTTGATGCTGTAACCGGAACATGTTCCTTATTTTTCTGGAAGTACACTGTACATTGGGGCTGTGGTGGCTCAGTAGTTAAGACACTTAGATGCAGACCAGAAGGTCAGCAGTTCGAGACCCTAGAGCCGTGTGATGGAGTGAGCTCCCATCTGTGGTCCCAGCTCCTGCCAAACTAGCAGTTCGAAAGCGAGAAATTGCAAGTAGATAAATTAGGTACCGCTTCGGTGGGAAGGTTATAGCATTCCGTGCGCCTCAGCATTTAGTCATGCCGGCTACAAGATCATGGAGAAGTCTTTGGACAGTGCTGGCTCTTCAGCTTGGAAACTGTCCCTCTGTCTTGATGCAATTGGGGTAGGTGGGATTCTAAAGTGAGGAACAAAATAGAATACCTTCCCAGGGATAACCAGAGAAACAAAGGTGGAATGGTGCCCACTCTCATCCCAACTTGCAGTTTGCTTTTGAGGCAGACTGAAAGCCCTTGTGGTGTAAGTGGTTAGAGCAGGGGTGTCAAACATGCGGCCCGGGGGCTGGATGAGGCCCCCGGAGGTCTTCTATCAGGCCCGCAGTGGAACTGGCTGTCTTCTGCTTCTTCTTCCAGTTCTGCTGCTGCTGCGTCATCATAGGTTTGCAGCTTACAGATACACACCTGAACAGCATACTCAAGATTGCAGCAGCACAGACATTTTGATGCAATAATTCAGTGCAAGGGGTGTCAGTTATCAGACACTGTTAAATAAACAAAATATTGCAAGAGTGCTCATGTTTTAAGCATGTTTTTATTTTAAGTAAAAAAAACCCTTTGTGTTTGTGTCCTTTATAAAGTTGATATCTCCGCTACCTGGCATTCCATTTTATGACCCACGTGGCCCGGCCCAACAAGGTCTCATTTATGTCAGATCCGGCCCTCACAACAGATGAGTTCAACACCCCTGAGTTAGTGTTGGACTCCAATTTCAGAGACCCGGGTTGGAAACCCCGCTCTGCGAAAGCCCACTGGGTGACCTTTGGCCGGTCCACATAATCTTAGCATAACCTACCTCGTAGGGTTGTTGTCAGGATAAAATGGAGGAGAGGGAAAATAACGTAAGCCACTTTGGGTCCCCATACGGGAGAAAGTTGGGATATAAATTAAATGAATAAATAGATAAACTGATGATGCTTTAAAGGTGCTGCTGTCCGTGTTGGATCCGATAGAACTGTTTTCCTCCTACTTGAGGTACATCAAGCGTGGGCGCTTTGCATGGGAGGAAAGTGCTGCCGCTTGTTGGACAGAACTGCAGGATCCAACACTTTTCCTGGGTCTATGCACTTATTTTATTTACTTACATTACTTATAGTCTGCCTGTCTCACTTGGAAAGAAGAAGAAGAAGAAGGAGAAGGAGGAGATTGGATTTATACCTCGCTCTTCACTACCCGAAGGAGAAGAGAGATATACCCGCGGAAGAAGAGAAGAAGAAGAAAAGAGAAGAGATTGGATTTATACCCCACTCTTCACTCAGAGTCTCAGAGCAGCTTACAATCTCCTTTCCCTTCCCCTCCCCACAACAGACACCCTGTGTGAGGTAGGTGGGGCTGAGAGAGCTCTCTCGGGAACTGCCCTTGAGAGAACAGCTCTGAAAAAAATATGACTGACCTAAGGTCACACGAGCAGCTGCATGTGGAGGAGTGGGGAATCAAACCAGGTTCTCCAGACTAGAGTCCATGCTCCTAACTACACCAAACTGAGTCTAACCACTAAACCAAACAGCAAAGGTGGATTACCCAGAGTGAGTCAATATAATCGGTTGATGGGGCATTCAGTAAACAATGCCACAGGATTAGGGTTGTAGAACCAACCGGACGTCTAAAAAGCAGCACTGAAACAAAGCATAAGGATGAACAGGACACATTACCCATGTTGCAAAATTCCACAGTAGGATGCTAGTTCCAACAAGCTATACACAGTAGTCTAGACCACAGTCCTTAATAATATTTCTCAGTAACTTTGTGAATAATTTAGCACAGTCTGTTTCCTGCATAGAAAAGCCCTATTGAATAATTCAGTTTTGCACAGTTTGTGGAAAGCCAGGAAAGCAGGAGCCTTCCCGTCCTCCTCAGACAGGCCATTCCACAAGGAGGGGGTCACAGCAGAGAAGGCCACGTGTATGGGCAGTTGTTGATTATGTCCATTTGCCAGTCATCCACAGAAAATCCTGTTTCTTATTCTGGCCCTGCTCAACTTGGATATCTTAATGAACCAATGTTAAGGAAAACGCGACCGTTCTCTAGTACCCCCTGCTTGTGCCTTACCCAGGATTTCTGTTGGGTGTTACAAGTCAAAACACTTCAGTATTTACAGGGTTAATGATGTTTGTTAAGTCACATGTTTGTTTGTAACCAATCTGTTTAGACAATAGAATGCCCGGGAACTTTGGAGCTAACTTGCTAGTCTGATTGGAAACCAAGGTGTCAAGTATTTAGCATATTGGCTTCTCCTCCGGTTCTTTGTTCTGACTGAGAAGGAGATGCCATTCTCTTCCCGTTTTACCTTTTAGCTGTAAGGAGGATGTAGCCATATTAGCTCTTTGTTATTTTCATATCCTGTGTACCTTTTCCCCATGTTAGGTTTATAGTAAACTCTTATATTTTAAAACACACCATGGACTCAGTCTCTTAATACTCTGCTGACTTACTTAAAAAGAATCCCAACAATTTCCCACTATTCCAAACCAATGCTCCCTCTAAGCTGTGGATTCTTGTGAGTAAAAATTCTACTTTGTGAGCTATGGGCATTAAAGTGGTGAGTGAGCGATTTGACTATTGCATAAATCAGTTTGCTCTGGAGCCCTCCTCCCTGAGCTAAGACGAAAATGTGTGAGCCGGAGGCTAAAAAACTGTGAGCTAGCTCACACTAACTCAGCTTAGAAGGAACAATGGTGCAGCTGAAGGTTCCTCCCAGATATCCCCTTGCCCGCAATTGACCTCTGGTGGCAGCATTTCACAGAGAGCACGGGAACGGGCTGACTCTCCTGCTCTGATGTTGCCACTTTTCGGCTGGGCAGGGTCTCTACCCCCAGAAGGCTTAAAAATATACTCAGTCTCCGCAATGAACGGAACATACGGTCCACACTGGCCCCTGGTCCATCTGTGCTGCAGATGTGCCTATTCATAGCATCAGTGCAGGGATCCCAATAAACACATCTGGTAGGGTAGCCCTCGCCACATCATCTATGTTTTTGCAAGAACTTTCAAAGAGTATCGGTGCTACGGCGCTGGGTCAGACCAACGGTCCATCTAGAACAGCATCCTGTTCCCAACCGTGGCTGATCACGTGCCCCCAGGAAGCCCATAAGCAGGGCTGGAAGGCAATACCCCTCCCTTATTATATGTGCCCCAATGGCTGGCATTCAAAGGCAGACTGCCTCTGAACATGGAGGTTCTGCCCAGTCATCATGCCTCACAACATCTAGACTCTTCCCATGTCTTGTTTCAGTGCCCCTTCTACCATGCGCTACGCCTGAAATTTCTAATTTTTACTTTGGCTCAACTAGAAGAATATCCTGATTGCCTAAAGATCCTTATTCTTCTTGATAATCCAAACTTTGATATAACGGAAACTGTTGCTAAATTTCTTTTTGGTGCCATTTCTATTCGCCCTTTATTTAATTGATGGGTATACTTACTTGGTCATTCCTTGTTTCTGTGTTTTGCAGATATTATTCTATGCTGTGGTTGTTGTTGTTTTTTTGTTGTATATGGGTTTGCAAGGGTTACATGCCAATAAAGGTAACTGGACTGAACATCTAGACTCATTTCAGACCGTACACCAAAACTTTAGTCAGGTTCACTTGTAGTTTGGAATGAGTTCTGGATGTGACGACCCCATGATTTGCAATTTCCTGACAAAGCAGAATCAGATACCATGGGTGGGAGTGAATTTGCAAACCATGGTTTGCGCCAACTGTGGTTCAGCATCTGAATTTGACTAACCGCGGTTTGCAGTTGGGTGACAAAGTAAAATCAGGAGCCATGGTCTGAAGCCAGTTTGCAAACCATTCGGTATATAAGAGGGTAACAGCCCATAGAACTAGCGAAGAGAAAATCCGAAAAAGCTGTAAACAATGCAAACATGCGCTTATAATCTGAATAACAATCCAAACACAAAAAGATAATAATAATGATGAGAAAATATTTCACAGTCTCTTATGTGTAATTCCAGATGAAGACAGATCCTAGATGAAAACAGATGACGAAATTCTCCGGAGTAAACTTCCGTTTCGTAAGAAGAACTTCTTCCAAAGATCAAGATATCAATAAATGCCCCTTCTTATTCCATGACTGAATCATATCCAGAAATAATTTCACCGATTTCCTAATATCCTGAAAGGTAGAACTTTCCAAAAGTGGGCAAACAGTTTCAGTATCAAGCTCTTCCTCTGTTCCTGGAGACTCATGGTTTACCTGCTTTTTAAATTTTTGGTGAGGTGTATGCGTGTGCTTGCAAGCCTGTAAGTCATGGTGACTTCTGGTGACCCTTAGTGGGGCTAGGACATTTCACAGAAGTGGCTTGCTATTGCCTGCCTCTGCGTCCTGGCCCTGGTATTCCTTGGAGGTCTCCCATCCAGGTACTTGAGAGCCAGTTTGATGTAGTGGTTAAGTGCTAATCTGGGAGAACCGGGTTTTATTCCCCACTCCTCGACTTGCACCTGCTGGATGACCTTGGGAAAGCCGTAGTTCTGAGAAGAGCTGTTCTTGAAAAAGAGCAGTTCCTGTCAGAGCTCTCTCGGCCCCACCTACCACACAGGGTGTCTGTTGTGGGGAGGGGAAGGGAAAGGAGTTTGTAAGCCGCTCTGAGACTCCTTTGGGTAGTGAAGGGCGGGGTATAGATCCAGTCTCTTCTCTTCTTCTTCTTATTGCTACTCTCGGCTTCATTTTGCTCAACCAATTTTTAATCCATAGAAGGACTTCTCCTCTTATTCCATGACTGCTAAAGTTTTACGCAGCAGTCTTAGGTAAGGTGCCATGTCAAAAGCCTTTTGAAGGTCTGAGTATATAATGTCCACCTGGTCACCATCAACTACGTTTGTTCACTTTCTCAGAAGAACTCCAAAAGGTTAGGGAGGCAGCAGAAGTCCTGTTTATTTTCCCTCAGCAGGCTTTGTTCTTCTACAGGCCTCATAGTTCTGTCTTTGATTAAAGTTTTTTTTACTAATTTCCCTAAGAAAAGTTTGATGAGAATACCCCATATCCACAATATTAGCCTTCAACCTCAGACTTATCCAGTTTGGTGTAGTGGTTAAGTGCGCGGACTCTCTGGGAGAACCGGGTTCGATTCCCTACTCCTCCACTTGCAGCTGCTGTTCTTCTACAGGCCTCATAGTTCTGTCTTTGATTAAAGTTTTTTTTACTAATTTCCCTAAGAAAAGTTTGATGAGAATACCCCATATCCACAATATTAGCTTGCAGCTGCTATGAGAGCCAGTTTGGTGTAGTGGTTAAGTGCGCAGACTCTAATCTGGGAGAACCGGGTTTGGTTCCCCACTCCTCCACTTGCAGCTGCTGGGTGACCTTGGGCAAGCCATAGTTCTGGCACAGCTGTCCTTGAAAAAGAGCAGTTTCTGTCAGAGCTCTCTCAGCCTCACCTGCCTCACAGGGTGTCTGTTGTCGGGAGGGGAAGGAGTTTGTCAGCCGCTCTGAGACTCCGAGTGAAGAGCAGGGTATAAATCCAATCTCTTCTCTCTTCTTCTCTTCTACCTGCCAGGGTCGGCCCTGCTTGGCTTCCGAGATCTGACAAGATCGGGTTTGCTTGGGCTACCCAGGTCAGGGCCATAGTTTACCTGTTTAGAACCTCAGATCTGGTAAGGGGGAGCGCAAGCCGTGATTTGGTACAATGTTTCAACCGAGCCCTATTTGACTCTTGAGAATGGGAAGAGTCACTCTATTTCCTCCCGGCTGGTCTGTTGGCGGGGTTGGTCACCTTGCCAGTGCCCTTGTAGGGAATGGCTGAGGATTAACAGATTGCAGCTGACCGCCTGCCTCACACTTCCCCTTCGTTATCAGGGAGCCAGAGAGGAGCAGGCGTGTTCCAGCCGCTTGTGTCTGCTGTTTGTCTGATAACTCCTCAGCCCGGACTGGAGCTCAGGAGACTATCCGTTTTCTCCTTGACTTGTGTGCCACTTAGCATTTCAGAACACACCACTTGCGTATGTGCTGCAGGTCCTTAAAGAGCATTGTCACAGATCAAACAACTATATTCTACGGCAAGGCCAGCGCCAGCATACCCTGAGGTGGGACAGCTCCCAGTTGGTGTAGCGGTTAAGTGCGCGGACTCTAATTTTGGAGAACCGGGTTTGATTCCCCACTCCTCCACTCGCACCTGCTGGATGACCTTGGGCAAGCCGTAGTTCTGGCAAAGGAAAAGAGCAGTTTCTGTCAAGAGCTCTCTCAGCCCCACCTACCTCTCAGGGTGTCTGTTGTGGGGAGGGGAAGGGAAAGGAGTTTGTCAGCCGCTCTGAGACACCTTTGGGTAGTGCAGGCTCTGAGACTCCCTTGGGTAGTGAAGGGTGGGGTATGAATCCCATTTCTTCTTCTTCTTCTTCTTCTTCTTCTTCTTCTTCTTCTTCTTCTTCTTCTTCTTCTTCTTCTTCTTCTTCTTCTTCTTCTTCTTCTTCTTCTTCTTCTTCTTCTAACTCACTTGCTAGTGTTTCACCATCCATGTCCCCTGTTGCATGCATTGCCCAGTGCCAATGGGGAAACGGCTGCGGGCAGATGTGATCGTGGGTGGTGGGAGTGCTTGTGAGCACCCGAGGGAAGGACACGCCAGCAGGGGGAGGCATGCAGGTGGGTGGGGAGGGGAGGAGGCCACGGATGCCTGCTGCTGGGCAGAGGAGGGGAGGGGGCAGGGGTCGTTTCGTAGAAAAAGAGCTAGGGGAACTCCTTAGCATAACTCATTAGCATATGCCACACTCCCTGACATCACCAGAAGTGTGTCATAATCCCTCTTCTCCTGCCTCCTCCTGGCTGAATGAGGGCCGGAAGCGGGGCGGCCGGAAGCAGGGGACGGGGCTTCGTCATGTGCCCCGCCCCCCATACCTCACCCGGGGGAACTGCGATCCCCCGCGATCCCCCCCGAAATGACCTCTGGGAGGGGAGCCCTGGGAACTGTCATGCCCTGGGCCCACCAAAACCTGGAACCGGCCGTGTTCTATATGGGAACTTTGTTCTACACGGGAACTGTAAGCAGCATGTTTCATTACAGATACGAATACTCAACAAACACAAGAGCCCTGATGCTACTTCAGGACACTGGTCCACAGAACCCAGAATCTAGTTTCCAAGGCTGTCCAGCCAGACAGGATCTCTGGATAGTTACAAGCAGGACACGAGGGCACCATCACTCTCTAGTGTGTTGTCTCTCGCCTCTGGACATTCGTCTTGAGAGCCAATCGGGTGTAGTGGTTAAGAGTGCGGACTCTGATCTCAAGGGACGCAGCCTTTAAATTGGAAATAATTAGATAAAAACTTTAAAATACAAGTTTTTTTTTTTTTTAAAAGAACAGAATCTTTAGTCTTTCAAAAACCAAGACGTTCAGAAGGCTCAAGGACTGTCTATGTCACTCCTTAATGTATTCTTTGTGAATTTTGTAGGCTGCGGCCAAGAATCTGGCGCAAGCAAGTGAAATGTGGGGGTCGGAATCCGTCAAGAGCATATCAGAATTGTTGTCATTAACGATATCATTAACACCGGAATGTTTTTTATTAAAGTTTATCCAAGATACCTTCAAGAAAAATGAAATTTACTTAGTGATGCATGTTATTACAGCAGCCAGGATTTTGTATGCCAGTAAGTGGGAAAATGAGGAAACTCCTACGAGAGAAGAAGTGATTACAAAAGTATTAGAGGTAGCTGAGATGGAGAAACTAACTTTCCTTTTAAAAGAAAAAGGTTGGGAAGATTTTGAAAAATATTAGTCAAAGTTTTATAGATGGTTAAAGGAAAGACAGCAGGGGAATGCATTTGATGGGGATTAAATATGATATGAGTGTTATATGTAAATATACGCATATAAATGTTATGACAAGAAATTAGAAGGCAATATATTGTGGAAAATTGGAACGTATCTGCAATCAGAGGATGTATATCAAGTTGTTAACAGATATTTTATTTTACATGTTCAAAAATGAATAAAGATAATGTTAACAAAAGAGCATATCAGAATTGCTGCATCGTGAGAAGGGGGCTTAAGTCCATCCTCCATGCTGTTTTCCTGATCCAAATCGACCCAAGCCATGAACAGTGATGATCTCTGTGTGGGGAAAACGTTTGGGTACCTACTTAAAATCATAGAGTTGGAAGGGCCATCCAGGGCCATCTAGATCAACCCCCTGCACAATGCAGGAAATTCACAAATACCTCCCCCTTCACACCCGCAGTAACCCCTGCTCCATGCCCAGAAGATGACAAAAAAACCCTCCAGGATCCCCTGGGCCAAACTAGCTTGGAGAAAAATTGCTTCCTGACCCCAAAGTGGTGATTGGCATTTCCCTGTGCATGTAAGAAAGAGCCACGAGAAATGAGCACTGAGGCAACCCTTCCTGCCCCCCCTCTCATGATCTGCCTCAGTTCACAGAATCAGCATTGCTCTCAGATGGCCATCTCGCCTCTGTTTTAAAATCTCCAAAGAAGGAGAGCCCACCACCTCCCGAGGAAGCCTATTCCACTCAGGAACCACTCTGTCAGGACGTTCTTCCTAATGTTTAGCCAAAAATGCTTCTGATTTAATTTCAGCCCACTGGTTCTGGTCCAACCTTCTGGGGCAACAGAAAACGACTCTCTGCTATCCTCTATATAAGAACATAAGAGACGCCAATGTTGGACCAGGCCAAAGGCCCATCCAGTCCAACACTGGCCGAAAACACCAAGTGCCATCAGGAGGTCCAGCAGTGGGGCCAGGGCACTAGGACCCCCCCACACTGTTGCCCTCCCCCCAGCACCAAGAAGACAGAGCATCCCTTGCCCCAGACCGAGAGCTCCTGTCTATACCTTGTGGCTAATAGCCCCTGATGGACCTCTGCTCCACATAAGAACATAAGAGACGCCAATGTTGGACCAGGCCAAAGGCCCATCCAGTCCAACACTGGCCGAAAACACCAAGTGCCATCAGGAGGTCCAGCAGTGGGGCCAGGGCACTAGGACCCCCCCACACTGTTGCCCTCCCCCCAGCACCAAGAAGACAGAGCATCCCTTGCCCCAGACCGAGAGCTCCTGTCTATACCTTGTGGCTAATAGCCCCTGATGGACCTCTGCTCCACATAAGAACATAAGAGACGCCAATGTTGGACCAGGCCAAAGGCCCATCCAGTCCAACACTGGCCGAAAACACCAAGTGCCATCAGGAGGTCCAGCAGTGGGGCCAGGGCACTAGGACCCCCCCACACTGTTGCCCTCCCCCCAGCACCAAGAAGACAGAGCATCCCTTGCCCCAGACCGAGAGCTCCTGTCTATACCTTGTGGCTAATAGCCCCTGATGGACCTCTGCTCCACATAAGAACATAAGAGACGCCAATGTTGGACCAGGCCAAAGGCCCATCCAGTCCAACACTGGCCGAAAACACCAAGTGCCATCAGGAGGTCCAGCAGTGGGGCCAGGGCACTAGGACCCCCCCACACTGTTGCCCTCCCCCCAGCACCAAGAAGACAGAGCATCCCTTGCCCCAGACCGAGAGCTCCTGTCTATACCTTGTGGCTAATAGCCCCTGATGGACCTCTGCTCCACATAAGAACATAAGAGACGCCAATGTTGGACCAGGCCAAAGGCCCATCCAGTCCAACACTGGCCGAAAACACCAAGTGCCATCAGGAGGTCCAGCAGTGGGGCCAGGGCACTAGGACCCCCCCACACTGTTGCCCTCCCCCCAGCACCAAGAAGACAGAGCATCCCTTGCCCCAGACCGAGAGCTCCTGTCTATACCTTGTGGCTAATAGCCCCTGATGGACCTCTGCTCCATATGCTTATCTAATTCCCTTTTTGAAGCTGTCCATGCTTGCAGCCGAACTTGAAGGTGGTGATCATATCCCCTCTCAGTCGTCTCCTCTCCAGTTTAAACATACCCATCTCCTTCAACATTTCCGCATAGGACTTGGTCTCCAGACTTCTCACCGTCTTCGTTGCCCTCCTCTGGACACGTTCCAGCTTGTCTGTCAGTTGTGGTGCCCAACCTTCTTAAGTTGTGGTGCCCAAAACTGAACACAATACTCTAGGTGAGGTCTAACCACAGCAAATCAAACAACACTTCCAGAGGCGTGTGAAATTTGGAGTTATATTGTGAAGATGGCATAGAGGGAAAGGCGATGATGCTGTCCTCCGAAACTGGGGTCCCCGTCCAATGAATATCCTTCCCCTGCAGATGGAGTTCATAGGAATGTTAAAAGGCAGAGGACCTTATCATGGATCTTTACAGCCATACTTCAAAATGGGACTGCTTTTTACCATTAAGAATACCCTTGGGAGGAAATGCCTGTCCCCTACGGGCTTCCATCATTCACTATGAAATGTTATTAAAAATGAAGTCAGAAAACTTGGACCTTACCCTCCCTTCAACACCTAGAATGATTTCGCTAGCCATTATGAAATACTGACTTCATTTTAGTGTTGTTACAGCTCTCGAAAAGGGCCTGAATAGAAACATTTGCAAATTCATGTCATCGCCTCTTTCCTATGATGTCATTTTCTTGGGATCTGGAAACCCAAAGATTTAATTTCAACACATCATGTTACAAATATAATATATAGTTAATTTCAGGCCAGGGATACACTTGATGGTGATTTGTAATAGTGGGTCGTGCTTTGAACCCTTAAAAACAGAATGCCAGATTTCTTTGCTTGTATGTGAGTGAAAAATATACCTGTCTCTTATAATAAAAAGCGTAACTATTATGATGTAATTTGTAGCTTTTTAAAAAATATCACGCTTCTTCATGCCGCCACCCGAATTTCAAACTGTTCAGGTTCAAATGCCTTTGAAGCATCACTTCAAAAACAGCGAGACAGGAGTCCAATAGCACCTTAGAGCAATGCTCCCTCTAAGCTGTGGAGTCTTGTGAGCAAAAATTCAACTTTGTGAGCTGCTGGCATTCAAGTTGTGAGCGAGCGATTTGGCTACTGGATAAATTAGTTTGCTCTGGAGCCCTCCTTCCTGAGCTAAGACAAAAACGTGTGAGCCAGAGGCTGAAAAACTGTGAGCTAGCTCACACTAACTCAGCTTAGAGGGAACACTGCTTTAGAGACCAACAAGATTGTCAGGATATGAACTCTTAAGAGACGTATCCAGTGGTGGACCCTAAGTTAAATATGAGCAGCCACTGTGATGCAACGACAAAAAAGGCGAATGTGATCTTGGGGTGTATCAACAGAGGCATAACGTCCGAATTGCAAGATGTCATAGATGTACACTGCATTGGTCTGGCCGCACCTGGAGTCTTGTGTGCAGTTCTGGAGGCCTCACTTCAAAAAGGGTGCGGGCAGAATGGAGCGGGGGTGCAGAGGAGAGCGACCAGGATGATCGGGGGGCCCTGTGAGGAAAGGCTGGGAGACTTGGGAATGTTCAATGTGGAGAAGAGGAGGTTGAGGGGGGGGTGTCAGGATTTCTCTCTTGAAGTATTTGAAGGGCTGTCACTTAGAAGAAGAAGAAGAAGAGAAGAAGAGATTGGATTTATACCCCACAGAGGAGTCTCAGAGCGGCTTACAAACTCCTTCCCCTTCCCCTCCCCACCACAGACACCCTGTGAGGTAGGTGGGGCTGAGATAACTCTGACAGAAACTGCTCTTTTTCAAGAACAGCTCTTGACAGAACTATGGCTTGCCCAAGGTCATCCAGCAGGTGCAAGTGGAGGAGTGGGGAATCAAATCCGTTTCTCCCAGATTAGAGTCCACGCACTTAACCACTACACCAAACTGGCTCTCATAGGACTTAGAAGAGGGCAGGGAGCTATTCCTGTTGGCAGCAGAGGATGAGACTCGCAACAATGGGTTTAAATTAAGGGCGGGAAGGTACCGGCTGGATCTTAGGAAAAACTTTTTGACAGTCAGAGTTGTGCCGCAGTGGAATCAGCAGCCTAGGGCAGTTGTGAGCTCCCCCTCACTGGCAGTCTTTAAGCAACGGCTGGACAAACACTTGTAAGGGATGCATTGAGTAGTGGGTTGGACTAGATGGCCTGTCTGGCCCCTTCCATCTCTGTGATTCTAGGATTCTATTCTGTGATTCTATACCTTTACTTGATAGGGATCTGATTAAGGGAGATTTGACTCTGGAAAGCTCCTACCCTGGAAATCTCGTTGGTGTCTACGATGCTACTGGACTTGACTCCAGCTGATCCACTGCAGACCGACACGGCCACACTCTGAAATACTTCAAAATACTTACCTTTAAAGCCCTACATGGCCAGGGTCCAACATACCTGAGGGACTGCCTTTCCCCATATATACCCCAGAGAGCACTACAGTCGGGGGCGCAACATCGACTGGTTATTCCAGGCCCCAGGGAGGCCAGGCTCGCGGCTACTAGAGCCAGGGTCTTCTCAGTGGTGGCTCCTTTCTGGTGAAATGAGCTCCCGGAGGAGATCAGGGCCATGCAGGATCTTGTGCAGTTCCGCAGGGCCTGCAAGACGGAGCTCTTCCACCAGGCCTTCTATTAGGAGCCGCCCACATCACCATCAACGACCACTATTAATCTGTGGTGGAGGCTGGCTGCAGCGAGATCGAGCCAAACGGCCTAGGAGCCTGTAATTGCCTGAGCGTGCATGACATGTTACGCCATCTTGGTTAATAATCACTGAGTGCACTTTATTCGGCAATCGTCGATTGTTTAAATGTTTTAACAGTGTTAAATGTTTTAAGTTTTGAATGCTTTAATTGTATATGAATCTTGGCACACAGTGCCAGGCAATGTGAGCCGCCCTGAGCCCGTTTGCGGGGAGGGCGGGTTATAAGTACAACAAATAAATAAATAAATAAATAAATAAAAAGTTACTGCATTTTACTACCGTAAGAAAGCTGTGCATCTAAAGTGCCAGCAGGTTGTAGGTGACTTACGGCAATCCCGCAGGGATTTCAAGGCAAGTGATTAAGCGGAGGTGGTTTGCCACAGCCTTCCTCTGCAGAGTCTTCCTTGGTGGCCTCCCATCCAAATATTGGCCCTGCTTAGCTTCCGAGATCTCACAGGATCGGGCTGTTCTACACCATTCCGCATTCAACAAGAAAGTGTGTGTGTCTGTGTGAAGTGCCGCCAAGTGGCAAGCCTATGAATTAAAGGTAAAGGTAAAGATTTAACGTAGCTTGATGTACTTGAGAATCAGAGTCTGAGACAGTGCAGTCTTATCTTTTAGGCATTCGCTGGAATTAGCTCGCTTTACCCCAAGAGCCAGGCTCCGCAACAGCTCTTGAGAGAGGAGTTCCTTTGGCCCACTCCAGGAAAACCCTGTCTGAAAACATTTGCTCTGTTTCCGTGGTCATGTGGCCGGCATGACTAAACACCAAGGCGCACGGAACGCTGTTACCTTCCCACCGAAGTGGTACCTATTTATCTACTTGCAATTTCTTGCTTCCGAACTGCTAGGTTGACAGGAGCTGGAACTAGAGACGGGAGCTCACTCCATCATGCGGCACACTCGGGTCTCGAACTGCTGAACTACCGACCTTCCACAGCCTGCAGTTCAGCGTCTTAACTGTAGTGTATTCAAAGCTGCCTTGAATGCATGACATGTGGTGAAACATCTAACTGAACTGTAATGTTAAGCTTCGTCCTGGGCTAGGATCCAAATCCATCCAATAGTATTGCTAGCCCAGGAAGTAACAAGCCAATCACTTCAAGCAAGCTCCCTGAGCGGGAACTAATGTGATTGGACCTTATCTCTGCAACCTCATAGGTTGATATTTGTACAGTGGGTGTGGCTACATTAGCCGGGAATGTTTAAAAGCAGGACAGCTGCAATGCAAAGGCTGTTCTGGCTATCAGATGTTGGAGTTGTGTTCGAGTTGAAGAATAAAGTTGTGTTCTTGCTGAATCACTCTCCGACTACTTTGTTAAGCGAGCGACTTAACATTAACCACTTGAGCCACCGCAGCTCCTAAGCCTATGAATTAATGTCCTCCAAAACATCCTATCGTTAACAGCCTTGCTCGGGTTTTGCAAACTGAGGGCTTCCTCGACAGAGTCAATCAATCACACGTTGGGCCTTCCTCTTCTCGTGCTGCCTTCAGCTTTTCCTAGCATTATTGTCTTTTCCAGTGACTCTTGTCTTCTCAGAATGTGACCAAAGGACGATAGCCAGGGGTCATTTCGTAGAAAAAGAGGTGCAGGAGCTCATTAGCATAACTCATTAGCATAACTTATTTGCATATGCCACACCCCCTGACATCACCAGAAGTGTGTTATGAAGGCAACACCCACTGCTCAGGCTCCACTGGACTGTTTTGGACTGCTAGCTATTGGGGGGGGGAACGTGCAGATCTGTCCTCGCAGAGGATCCTGGGCTCCTTACTGCTGAAGCTCCGCTCCTGTGCGCTCCCGCAGGAAATGAGACCCTGACGATAGCCTCAGTTTAGTCAATTTAGCCTCCAGGGAGAGGACATGCTTGATTTGATCTAGAACCCACTTACTGGACTTTTTGGTGTTCCACGGTATCCGTAGAACTCTCCGACAACCAGGCTCGTAGCTACCATGGGGCATCCTGTGGCCCTGCCCCCCCAATTTACCATCCAGGCCCTCTGACTTCCCATCCATCTGATTCACAGAAAAAACACTCTAATATGACTCTAATCTGGGAGAACCAGATTATTTGATGTGGACTCTAATCTGAGAGAACTGGGTTTGATTCCCCACTCCTCCACATGCAGCTGCTGGTGTGACCTTGGATCAGGCACAAGTTCTCTCAGAGCTGTTCTCTCAAGAGCAGTTCTCCCAGAACTCTCTCAGCCCCACTCCCTCAGAGAGGGTGCCTGTTGTGGGGAAGAGAAGGAAAGGAGATTGTGAGCCGCTCTGAGACTCCGAGGGAAGGGCGGGGTATACATCCAATCTCCTCCTCCTCCTCTCTTCAGAATTCCAGGCAGAAGCTCTCTTTAAGAGCTTGCCTTTTAATCTGCACAGCCAATCAGAACCCCTACTGGGCAAAAGCCCCACCCTAGCCCCTGTTACTTTCTAAAAGCACTTGGCGGGCACAAGGAAAGGTGCTGGTGGGCCCCACCCCGTGGATCCTTAACCTCAGACCTCTCAACTGGAAATGCCATATACTGGACCTAGCAGCAGTCAAGGCATGTGCTCTGCCGCTGACTCAGGGCCTGGCTGTATAATGCACCCGCTGACCGTACCCTCGACCTGCTGCAGAGGAAATAAATGGAACATACAGAGAAAAGTCCTCTTCAGCTTGCTGCAGTGGTTAAGTGCGTGGAGTCTAGTCTTGGAGAACTGGGTTTGATTCCCCACTCCTCCAATTGCACCTGATGGATGACCTTGGGCAAGCCATAGTTCTGATAAGAGCTGTCCTTGAAAAAGAGCAGTTTCTGTCAGAGCTCTCTCAGCCCTGCCTACCTCCCAGGGTGTCTGTTGTGGGGAGGGGAAGGGAAAGGAGTTTGTAAGCCGCTCTGAGACTCCTTTGGGTAGTGAAGGGCAGGGTATAAATCCAATCTCTTCTTCTCTTCTTCTTCTTCTAAGTGACAGCCCTTCAAATACTTCAAGAGAGAAATCCTGAAACCCCCCCCCTCAACCTCCTCTCCATTTTCATCAGTGTGATGTTAGGCCTTCTTGTGTCCTTCTTGGCATTTACGTTTTTTTCTCGCGCAGGGTCTTCAGCGCAGCTCTTTCACAGAGCAGTCTTGTCATT
This sequence comes from Gekko japonicus, assembly GCF_001447785.1. Taxonomy (NCBI): domain Eukaryota; kingdom Metazoa; phylum Chordata; class Lepidosauria; order Squamata; family Gekkonidae; genus Gekko; species Gekko japonicus. Next base: position 19,079 of record NW_015176515.1, on the reverse strand, counting down.
CAATCAACACTTCACCTCTTGACGGCTCAGCGGGACTCCAAAGGGTTCTGTCAACAGAGGCACCCAGATCCCAAATCCTTTTTCAAGTCTTCTGTCAATAGCAAAAGCCAGCTTCCTTGACAATTCCCCATTTGCCATCCCCTTCAGCTCTCTGCTGGTCGAACAGGTATCCTTTTACCAAACGCTGACATTATCCAAACAACCCTTCTGTCAAACGCTGGCTTTGGGGAGGCCACACACGGTGGCATTTTGATGGATCTGGATTCCTGCTCCCTTGACTCCCGTTCATGCTTCAGTCGTCACCTTGACACAATAAACCTCGGAGATTACTCGAGAGGGGCTATCCTCCTCAAACACAGCCCCTTCCATCTTCCCCACGTCCAGAGAGATGTGAAAACTTCAAAGAAGCAGGAGCTAGTGAACATGAAGTACCTAATGGAAATCTTTGACCACGATCCTATTTAGGGGTCATTTGGCTTCGTGGATGCTTCCCACTCCTTACTCCGATAGAGATAACCGATGACGAATGACGCGGCCTTGAGCCTGCCACTTCCTTTCTGCTTTTCTCTCCCACTCTCCTGGCCAAAATAGATGGGCCACTGCCAGCCGGTGTCAACCAGTGGTGACCCAAAGTCAAAACTGATGTGGACCGTCTGTGTGTTAAAGAGTTTCTAATCCAGAAAGAGGCCTCTGCTGCATCCTGAAAATATGTCCATTAGCCGGATCAAGATGATGCTCGACGCACTGGTCTCTGCAGGGCAGCGATGGGGTAATAACTGTGGACGGATGGGATGGATTCTGCTCCCCGGCAGCAGTGTCGCAGTCCTTATCGCTGGCTGGGACGTGTGCATTCTGCCAACTCGTAATCTGAAAGCAACATCTCTCCCTACTCCCAGTTTTGTGTCATGGTTAGGAGTGCGGACTCTAACCTGGGAGAACCAGGTTTGATTCCCCACTCCTCCACATGCAGCTGCTGGTGTGGCCTTGGGTCAGTTACAAGTTCTCTCAGAGCTGTTCTCTCAAGAGCAGTCCTCGAGGGAGCTCTCTCTGCCCCACCTATCTCACAGTGTGTCTGCTGTGGGGAGGGGGAAGGAAAAGGAGATTGTAAGTCGCTCTGAGACTCCGAGTGAAGGGCGGGGTATAAATCCAATCTCTTCTTCTTCTTCTTCATTGGGGGGGGGGCAATGTTAAGATTTGAATATCCCTGTTTGTATATGAGTAAGGTATCATTCACACATTTTGCCACTGAGTTCCGCTGAGGAGTCATGCTTCAAGCAACTAGGGAAATGCCGCTGGGGTGTGTGTGATATTTTTGATCAGGGACTTGCGGAGGGGGGGAAAGAAGCTCCCCAGAGCAATGGCCCTGATTCATAACAGCTCCCATCCCCACTAAATAACAAATTAAAGTCTAAATCACAGAATTCTAATATTATGTGTAGTTTAGCCCTTAATTTATAATAAAGGAGATAGATAAATAGCTGAAGTTCCAGTACATAAGGACATAAGAGCCCTGCTGGATCAGACCAGTGGTCTGTCTAGTCCAGCATCTTGTCTCACACAGTGGCCAACCATTTCCTCTGGAGGGTTCAACAACAGGGCATATGTCACGACAGAGCCAGGGGGCTGGGCAGAGAGGGAGAGTTTACAGTTCAGTCCATGAGTCAAAGCCAGAAAGATCAAAAACAAGCAGAGCCAGCGTCCCAATACACAAAGCCAAGCCGTAGTCAGAGCGTTACCAAGGGTCAGAGTCCAGAGAAGCGAGTGTCGAATGTCAGGGTGCAGAGCCGAGGATCCAGAGCCAGAGAGTCGTCAAAATGTGGACTGGATTCAGGAACCGGGAAGTCAGTCAGTACGGGATCTCAGGAACATAGATCCCTAACATAGAGTTTGCCTTTTTAACCGCTGCAGCACACTGGGTTGACACTTCCATTGCGCTATCCACTACGAACCCAAGATCTCTTCCCCTCTCAATCTCAGCGAGTTCAGACCCCCATTCGCCTATACCGGAAGTTGGGAATTTTGTTTGTTTGTTCCAATGTGCATCACCGTACACTGACCAACATTGAACTTCATTGGCCACATTGTCGCTCACCCACCCAATTTGTGGAGATTCTTTTGGAGTTCCTGACAGCCTCGGTTTTCACCAGCCTGAAAATCTGGTGTCATCTGCAGAATTGGCTGCTACGCTACTCACCCCCTAGCTCCAGATTGTGTACGAACACATTAAGTCCTGCCTTCGATATCAATCCTCGTGGAACCCCACCACTTACTTCCCTCCATTGTGAGAACTGTCCACAATTTAAAGAGTAAAAGGGAAAATATGTGGCAGGGTATGAGCTGTCATACCCTGTAACATATTTTGTTGGTCTTTAAGGTGCTACTGGACTCTTGTTCATTTCTACTGCTACAGACAGCCTAGCACGCAGGGGTCATTTTGTAGAAAAAGAGATGCAGGAGCTCATTAGCATAACTCGTTAGCATATACCACACCCCCTGACATCACCAGAAGTGTGTCAGAAGGCAACACCCACCATTCAGGCTCCACTGGACTGTTTTGGATTGCCAGCTGTTGGGGGGGGAACGTGCAGATCTGTCCTCGCAGAGGAGGGAGAGCTTGTACCTGAATAAAACTTGGTCTTAAAGGTGCCACTGGACTCTTTTGGACCGGGGGGGCAGGGGGGAGCTCTGCAACTTACCTGGCTGCTTCTTGCTCTGACTGAGGGCTGCTGGGAGCAGGGGGTGGGGCTTGTTGCATGTGCCCACCCCCTGGGCTCTTTACTGCCGGAGCTCCGCTCCTGTGCGCTCCTGCAGGAAATGACCCCTGCTAACATGGCTACCCACCTTGATCTGTCCACAATGGGTGTAAGAATAAAAGAATTTACATGAGTTTTACAGGAATGATCTTTGCCCTTCTACTTGAAACCTGTCACCTCACAGATCTTCCTGTGAGAACCTCAACAGTCAGTCCCTCCCAGGTCATGCTTAACACCCTAAGAAGTCACAGCGTGTTCAGACGTGGGCAAACCGTTGCTACCTCAACCTCCCAAAAATGCCTTTAATTAGGCATGAGTACAAGCTCATTGGAACTGTCTGCAATCCGCCTCATACAAATGAAACAGTTTCACATTGGGATCATCTGTTGTTGTGTCCCGCTTTGTTCTGAGCACTGGCGAGGGGTTTTGTTGTGGGTTTCTTGGCAATGTCCATGGCAGAGCTGGCTGACGTCCAAGGTTCCATTGTCACATTCCATCCCCCATTGAAATTGGGGGCATCTCTATCATTAAAGCAACGAGGCCTATTTTAGGAAATCGAAAACACACAGGCCACGGAATCATAAAAGCCCATTTGGATGCTTGGCGGGCGAGCCGATGACATTTACAAGGTGGTACAGTGAAGAGCCCAGAAACTGGAGCAAGAAGGGGGATGGTCAGGCGTCGCTTGAGTTCCTACTGGTTTTACTTCAGTTGAGTAAGGCAGCTGTCGGAAGGGAGGGAGACTAACAACAGAGACTTTGAGCCAGTTTGATGTAGTCGTTAGGAGCGCAGACTCTAATCTGGGAGAACAAGCATGGACGGCTTCAAGAGGGAATTAGATAAGCATATGGAACAGAAGTCCATCAGGGGCTATGAGCCACAAGGTGTAGATAGGGACTCTCAGTCTGGGGCAAGGGATGCTCTTTCTTCTTGGTGCTTGGGGAGGAGGAAACAGTGGGAGGGCTTCTAGTGTCCTGGCCCCACTGACCTCCTGATGGCCCCTGGTATTTTCAGTCACTGTGTGACAGAAGAGTGTTGGACTGGATGGGCCATTGGCTTGATCCAACATTGGCTTCTCTTATGTTCTTATATGGAGCAGAATTCCATCAGGGGCTATGAGCCACAAGGTATAGACAAGAGCTCTCAGTCTGGGACAAGGGATGCTCTGTATTTTTGGTGCTTGGGGGTGGGGGGCAACAGTGGGAGGGCTTCTAGTGTCCTGTCCCCACTGCTGGACCTCCTGATGGCACCTGATGCTTTTGGCCACTGTGTGACACAGAGTGGTGGACTGGATGGGCCATTGGCCTGACCCAGCATTGTCTTCTCTTATGTTCTTATAGGAACTCTCAGGCTGAGGCAGGTGATGGTCTGTATTCTTGGTGCTTGGAGGGGGGCAACAGTGGGAGGGCTTCTAGTGTCCTGGCCCCACTGCTGGACCTCCTGATGGCACCTGGTATTTTTGGCCACTGTGTGACACAGAATGTTGGACTAGATGGGCCATTGGCCTGATCCAGCACTGGCTTCTCTTATGTTCTTATATGGAGCAGAGGTCCATCAGTGGCTATTAGCCAGAAGGTATAGTCAGGAGCTCTCAGTCTGGGGCAAGGGATGCTCTGTATTCTTGGTGCTTGGGGGTGGGGGGCAACAGTGGGAGGGGCTTCTAGTGTCCTGGCCCCACTGCTGGACCTCCTGATGGCACCTGGTATTTTTGGCCACTGTGTGACAGAGTGTTGGACTGGATGGGCCATTGGCCTGATCCAACATTGGCTTCTCTTATGTTCTTATGTAACTGGGTTTGATTCCCAACTCCTTCACATGCAGCTGCTGGTGTGACCTTGGGTCAGTCATAAGCTATCTCAGACCTGTTCTCTCAAGGGCAGTTCTTGAGAGAGCTCTCTCAGCCCCACCTACCTCACAGGGTGGCTGTTGTAGGGAGGGGAAGGGAAAGGTATTGTAAGCCACTCTGAGGCTCCTTTGGGTAGTGAAGGGCAGGGTATAAATCCAATCTCCTCCTCCCTCTCCCTCCTCCTCTTCTTCTTCACAATAATGGGGGTGGGGAAGAGGTGTGGCATTGTAGGTACAGATTTAGAGTTCTTCATAGAATCACAGAATCATAGAATGTTAGAGTTGGAAGGGACCTTGCAGGTCATCTAGTCCAACCCCCTGCACTCTGCAGGAGCAGAGCCAAAAGATAGCCCTGCAACATACCTGAAAGAAGGTCGTCCAGCCTCCACCTGAAAACGTCCAGCGTTTTCTGGACTGTGCTAATAACAATCTTGACACTCTGGCCCAGTTATTCACCAGTCTGCTTCATCATCCCCTTCCAGTATAAAAACTAAGTAAGGCACAAGAGTGCATGATGGAGGATCCATGGGCATAGTCACCTGGTTTCCCCGTGACTGGAAAACACTGCCTACTAGAAGTAATCTCCAGCAACACCCCAGTTCTTCACTTGTGTTGTTGTTGTTCAGTCACACAGTCGAGTCCGACTCTCCGCGACCCCATGGATCAGATCACGCCAGGCCTTCCGGTCTTCCGCCGTCCTCTGAAGTTGGCTCAATTTTATGTCCGTTGCATCTGTGACACTGTCTGACCATCTCATCCTTTGCCGTCCCCGTCTTCTTTGACCTTCAATCTTTCCCAGCATCAGGGACTTCTCCAGTGAGGGCTCCCTTCTCATTGGGTGGCCAAAGTAGTTGAGCTTCATTGCTGTGCTCGTGGAGAACGTCTGCATGATTTTAGCCGGGTGTCGGCTGCTCCTGCTCTGCTTCTTCGTGTTTGCTTTGTTGCTGGCTTCAGAACTGTTTTGTATTTAAAGGATTTAATCCTTTTTTAGAACAATGACTGCTTTGACATTTGTCCAGAAGCACTTTGAAATTAAGCCTTTGAAATAAAAATTAGTAACAATAAAGGAATCGGTCTAAGAAGGTTCCCCGCTGCCCTTCTGTGGTGGCCCCGTAATGTTTTGAGCATCCACCTCACACACACACAACCCGATCAGAGAAGGGAGAGAACTGGGAGGATTGCAGGATGAAAGGAAAGTGTGCACAGAAGCAAAGCTGGAAGCTCAGTATGAGTGTCTGTGGAATGTGATAGCCTATGTAGTGAGGAGGGTTGCCAGGTCCCCCCCTGGCCCACCAGTGGGGGGGGGGAAAGGAAGGTTGGGTTGCCAGATCCAGGTTTGGAAACTCCTGGAGATTTGGAGGTGGAGCCTGGGGAGGACAGGGACCTCAGTGGGGGCACAGTGCCATAAAAGCATCCTTTTTTCTCCAGGGGAACTGATCTCTGTAGTCGGAAGTCCAAACTGTAATTCCAGGGGATCCCCAGGTCCCACCTGGAGGCTGGCGTCCCTAGTAGTGAGTGATATATGCATGTATGTGCCTATGGTATTGTCAGGCTCAGGCTTAACTGTCGATTTCTTTAAGTCCTGTTTTCCTTCACCTTTGCCTGCTGTTATGTATTGAGCCTGAACTGTACTTGGGTTTTTCAGTCTTCTTTCTCTTGCTGAATCACTAATAGACTATGAGCTGATCACTTGAACGCTTCTGAACCCAGTATATTTCACTTGTCATGTTGAATTCCTGGGGGGGGGAGTGTGTGCGTGTTGTTAGAGTGCATAGGAGTAGAGGCTGTAACTTTCCTGAAGCTGTGCCCCAAGTGTTGGTTCCCATGAGACTGACCTTGGAGATCCTCTCTGCATTGCCTAGGTTAGATAGGGCACCATATATCTGTCCATGTTGCCATAGAAACACCAGGGGTAGGTGTGACGTGGGTGAATGTGGAATGTTATACTTTTACCTATAACTTGTAATTCCCCGCAGTTTTTCCCCAGGCCTAACAAAAGCTCTTGAACCTACAGCAACCGCAGTTTTCCCCCAGTCCTAACAAAAGCTCTTGAACCTACAGCAACCATATCTCTAATAAACATTTCATTGCCAATAGTGTGGGTGGAGAGTGACTTAGCTGGGGGACCTGACAGGTATGCATTTGTACAATCATAAAATCACAGAATTGGAAGGGGCCAGACAGGCCATCTAGTCCAACCCCCCGCTCAATGCAGGATCCACCTAGAGCATCCCTGACAAGGGTTTGTCCAGCTGCTGCTTCAAGACTGCCAGTGAGGGGGAGCTCACCACCTCCCTGGGCAGCCGATTCCACTGTCGCACAACTCTGACTGTCAAAACGTTCTTCCTAATATTCAGCCGGTACCTTCCTGCCCATTACTGGACACCCCCCCACCCCCCAGGATATTTAGGCTTCCGTCCCGATTTTGTCAGCTTTCATCTTTTTTCTTGGAAAGGGGCCATGGCTCAGTGGTCGAGCACCTGCTTGACATGCATAAGATCCCAGCTTCAATTGTTGGTATCTCCAGTTAAAACCAGATCCGGTAGGAGGTGGTGTGAAGGACCTCTATATAAGACCCTGGAGGAAAGCCACTGCCAGTGTGACTAGACAGTGTGACCTTGATGAACCAATGGGATGATTCTATATAAGGCAGCTTCATGTAGGCGTCTTTTTTTTACATTACATTACACATTTGACTTATATACCGCTCCTTCCTGGAGGCTCGGAGCGGTTTACATAGACATTTAAATTACCTAGCTAGGGCCACAGTGCAAGGGGAGGGGATGAGTGCCTACCAGGCACCTAAGCAGCCGTGATCTTCTTCTTACGTTGTTCTTTCCGTGGTGGGTTCTTGCTGTATTCAGACGACGGTGTCTTGGCGGAGGTCTCTCTTTCTTACATCGACTCCTTCTGGGATGGTCCTCACAGTGCGCGGCAGCGCAATGGCTGCAACCACTGGTCTCCGTCCCGCAGGCTCCGACCACGCCACGTCATCACACTGCCACGTCGCCCGGACCAGTCACCACCCAGGTCGCTCGCTGCTTGCTGCCGGCCCGCCGCCATGTTTCTCTGCTGGATCGCCGCTTGCCGTTCACTGCCACCGTTCAGCCCCCCAGCCGCCGCTGCCCTCCAATTCATTGGAGGTAGGGTGCCCCCCACTTCCTAGGAGTGGGTACCCATTTATCTACTTGCCTTAAGGGCTTTCGAACCGCTGGGTAGGCGGGAGCTGGGACAAGGGCCGGGAGCTCACCCCGGCCACGGTGGGACTGATAGATTACCTTTTGCAGGCTTTTACAGCCTGCGCCACTGCTTCTTCTTTTTTAAATTATGACTTCGGTTCTTTCACATTTAGAAATACAATCACTAGTCTTCACATTACGACATCCTTGTGTCTGCTGACGACGAGAGAACTTTGTGTCGGAGGTGCAATGGGAAATCCGTGCCTCTCAAACACACAACAGCTCTTTTCTGCACATGACTGGGGTGTGTGCATTAAAAAGCACCGTCAGCCCCCCCCATGGCAACGTTTCAACATCCTCAAACTGTCCCACGGAGCAGTTACTTGTTCCATGGCAAAAGTCACCCTTAGAAAATGAACGGGCAGTATTTTGCCGAACTTCTCTGTAAGGAGCATAGCTACTCTGGCCTTCCCATGTTCTGCCCAATGAATGCAAAGCACGGGAATGATCGACGAACACTCGGTCAGTTGTCACTTTGGGAGTTGGAGCTGAGTCCGCTGGGGAGGGGCTGTGGCTCAGCAGTAGAGCCACTGCTTATGTATGCAAAAGGTCCCCGGTTCAATCCCCAACACTGCCAGTTAAAAAGGACCCGACATTCAGTGATGTGAAAGATCTTTACCTGAGACCCTGGAGAGTTGCTGCCAGTCTGCATAAACAGTACTAACTTTGATAGACCAAGTGTCTCGTACATATACTTCATGTGTACTCACTTTATACATTAAAAGGTGATGCCATTGAAATGTATTATATTGACTTCTTGTTGAACTAAGAATCCTCTTACTCTGTAGTATATCTTTGCATTCAGCACTATAGTTCTGCCTATAAGGACTCTGAATTTCTCAGCCATTGGTTGTGGGCAGGGGTCATATCGTGGAAAAAGAGGCGCAGGAGCTCATTAGCATAACTCATTAGCATAACTTATTTGCATATGCCACACCCCCTGACGTCACCGGAAGTGTGTCAGAAGGCAACACCCACCGCTCAGGCTCCACTGGACTGTTTTGGATTGCTAGCTATTCGGGGGGGGACGGGACGTGCAGATCTGCCCTTGCAGAGGAGGGAGAGCTTGTACCTGAATAAAACTTGGTCTTAAAGGTGCCACCGGACTGTTTTGGACCGGGGGTGTGTCTCTGCAGCTTACCTGGCTGCTTCTTGCTCTGACTGAGGGCTGCTGGGAGCAGGGGGCGGGGCTTGTTGCATGTGCCCGACCCCTGGGCTCTTTACCGCAAGAGCTCCGCTCCTGTGTGCTCCTGCAGGAAATGACCCCTGGTTGTGGGAGTCATTACTCACTCAGGAATCAAACCAGCAGTGGGGGGGGGAGTAGTATTTCTGACTTCCAAGAGCAGCCAGTCTAAGGACTTTCTGACTTACCCAGAAGATAAGTGAAGTCCTCTTTGGAACGGCTTCAGACAAAGAATTTTTGGTGTTTGGGAAAATAAGTCCAAGGACCATGGGAAATGTCCACCAAAACAGCTGGAGACTGGTGGGGCCATGATTCGTGCCAGATGTGTCGAGACAGAGGAAAGTAAAGGATAACAGAAGCCAAAGGGGCTAAGTAAAGACTGGGCGAACAACAAGCAGTGAGCAAAAACAGGCTTTTGCGATTGTAAACATTGGATGGGATTTGTGTTGAAAATAAAGCAAAATAAAAGGGGAAGCTCACAGTGAATGAACAAGACGGAAATTAAACAGGCACTTTGGATGGGAAAGTCCTCTAGGTCGTTTCCAGGAATCCAGGCCTGGGTATGAGGACTTTGGCAAAGAATTTTTTTTTTTTTTAATGTAGAAAGACTTGATGCAACTTGTTCTAGGAAGTCTTCTTAATTTTCAAGACCTTCAGGTGCAATTGAGGTCTACAAAGTGAATTCATACCCCAGGGCCTTCTAACTTCCTGTTTTCAAGGAATCTTCTCCACATCAACCAGTCTGCCATGGAACTCTTGAAGGTCTGAAATCGAACCAAGACGCTTTGCGGAGGAATCTGACTCGTAGGGCTTCCAGGTCTCCTCCTGGTGTCAGCTATGCTGCCATGGGGGTGAGGATGTTCTTTCAGCGTCTGCGTAAATTGCTTTCGCATTCCTGTCTCTTGCTTGGCACTGTAATGCTTATCTCTAAAGAAGAACAGGAGGCGAGGTGTGTTGTCTCCCAACCCTGGGAGCAGAGCAATTCCCAGCTTCGCATAGTAGTAACGCTTACCAGCTCTAGCCCGCGGCGGGAGGGTGCCTAATTGGCCAGCGCAGTGGGGGGGACATACGAATGCCCTATATCTCATTAGGTTTAATAGGCAACGGTTATTCTTCACAGTGACTGTGTTAATGCATCTATGGCTTTTCAATAAAAGTATAACCTTTCTATGAAGTGTGTACTCCGTTGCTGGCTGTGGGTTCTGACATTCTGTTAAGAATCTCTCATTCTCTATCCACGTGCCTCTCTCCGAAACTGAGATGAGCAACGCAGAGGAGAAACCTGGCCACCGACAGGGGATTGGGGGGGGGGGTAGGGGTGCAAGATCCAGGTTGGGAAACTCCTGGAGTTTGGGGGTTGGAACTTGGGGAGATCAGGGACCTCAGTGGGATACATTCGCAGGGGTGGCCAAACTTACTTAACGTAAGGGCCACACAGCATAAACGTCAGACGTTTGAGAGCCGCAAGACATGAACAAATATCACGCACACGTTTTTATTGGGAAATATGCAAATTTGCTTTTTATTAACATTAAATTAGACTGTGTGAAAGAGCCCCATGCTTGGCCACCCCTGCGGTACAGTCCACCCTCTAAAGCATCCATTTTCTCCAGGGGGAACTGACTTCTGTAGTCTGGAGAGGAGCTGGAATTCCAGGGGATCCTCGGGTCCCTCCTGGAGGCAGTGGCACCCTTAACTGAGGTGTGTCTGAGGATGCACGCTCTGTTCATGCTAAGCTTTGCTCAAGCCAGCAAGTCTCCTCCTTGTCCCTCATGGAAAGAACCCAACATTCTTCTGTCACTAAGCATTGCAGGATTTGACGCCTTTTAAGACAAGCTGCTGACCATGATTGAGCTTCTCATTAAGGAACTCCAGATAAGATTCTGAGAAACAATAGAAGAAGAGGAAGAAGAAGAAGAAGCAGCAGCAGGAGGGGTCATTTCCTGCAGGAGCGCACAGGAGTGGAGCTCTGGCAGAAAAGAGCCCAGGGGACGGGCACATGCAACAAGCCCCATCCCCTGCTCCCAGCAGCCCCAGGCCACGAGGAGCAAGAACCTTCCTTCCTTCCTTCCTTCCTTCCTTCCTTCCTTCCTTCCTTCCTTCCTTCCTTCCTTCCTTCCTTCCTTCCTCCCTCCCTCCCT
>NW_015176515.1:4745-7833 GCF_001447785.1 Gekko japonicus | reverse complement strand
CAAGCCCCACCCCCTGCTCCCAGCAGCCCTCAGTCGGGCCACGAGGAGCAAGAAGCAGCCAGGTAAGTTGCAGAGCCCCCCCTCTGGCCCGCCTTCAGGGACAAGCTCTCCCTCCTCCCCAATAGCTAGCAATCCAAAAGAGTCCAGTGGAACCTGAGTGGTGGGTGTTGCCTTCTGACACACTTCCAGTGACGTCAGGGGGCGTGGCATATGCAAATAAGTTATGCTAATGAGTTATGCTAATGAGCTCCTGCACCTCTTTTTCTACGAAATGACCCCTGAGGAGTAGTAGGTTTTTATACCCTGCTTTTCACTACCCAAAGGAGTCTCAGAGCGCCTTACAATCACCGCTTACAACCACCTTCTCTTCCTCACCCCACAACAGGCACCCTGTGAGGTAAATGGGGCTGAGAGAGTTCTGAGAGAACTGTGACTGACCCAAGGTCACCCAGCTGGCTTCATGTGGAGGAGTGGGGAATCAAACCTTGTTCTCCAGACTAGAGTTCGCCACTCTTAATGACTACACTGCGCTGGCTCTTAGTATGGCTACCCGGAATACCACTGGCTCTTCCTGATATCAGAGTCAATCCAAGGCCACAGGGATGACCATATGTGGTGTAGTGGTGAAGAGCAGGGGACTCTAATCTGGAGAACCTGGTTTGATTCCCTACTCCTCCTCCTCCACCTGAAGCCAGCTGGGTGACTTTGGGCCAGTCACAGTTTTCTCAGAACTTTCTCAGACCCACCTACCTCACAGGGTACCTGTTGTGGGGAGACGAAGGCAAGGCAATTGTAAGCTGCTTTGAGATCCTTAGGGCAGTGTTAAGTTGCTCGCTTAACAAAGCAGTCAGAGAGTGATTCAGCAAGAACACAACTTTATTCTTCAACTCGAACACAACTCCAACACGGATCAACATCTGATCGCCAGAACAGCCTTTACATTGCAGCTGTCCTGCTTTTAAACATTCCCGGCTACTGTAGCCACACCCACTGTACAAATACCAACCAATAAGGTTGTTCACATAAGGACCAATCACGGATGTTCCCGCTCAGGGAGCTTGCTGTAAAGTGATTGGCTAGGTGCTTCCTGGGCTAGTAACACGATTGGATGGATTTGGATCCTAGCCCAGGACGAAGCTTTACATTACACTTCAATTAGATGTTTCACAACATATCATGCATTCAAGGCAGCTTTGAATACACTACAGGCAGAGAAGCACAGGGCATAAAAACTAACTTTTCTTCTCCTATACTCAAATACAGACCGAGGTGATGTGTTCTTCAGCTCAGAGTCCTTGAGGTCAAGATCTAGTTAAAGCGTTACACATACAGCTGATATCCACAAATAGATCCCCCTAACTAGTTGGGAAAGTCATTGTATACAACTTCACTGGCTGGAACAGCTCGAGAATTTTAAAATAGGGCATCTCTAGCAGAAGCTCAGGTCTCAAAGTAAATTGCTTGAGGTTTAAGCTGCCAGCAGAAATAGTTTGTTAATTGCGCCCTCTTTTTTTCATTAAATGTAATCATTGCTTTGATAGCCTTGGCCCTAGGGTGGTTTTGCTTGTGAGATCTGACAAGCAATCACAAAAGAAAATTTACCAAAATAAACTGGAAGAATCGCAGCAGCTACACCGTGCTGCACAGTTCACTCCCTTCAAGGTCAAAGAATCAGAAATTTAAAAGGCCACCTTAAATTGGTGCAATCAGTTTGCTTTCCCTGCATCCTGAAATGATATCCAACAAGTAGACAAGGTGGCAAAAACCAAAGTCCCAGTAACTGGACTTCTGAACGCACACACAGGAAGAGCAAAGGAAGTAGCAGCAGATACTTTGAACATAAATCCAGAATGGAATTCCCATTTAGAGTATTCCACAGTAGCAGCCAAGAGGTTGTTCTCTTGCTCATATGGAACTCTGAATAGTGAAAACGAGCTAACCCAGTGGGCGTAAGACAGGCCTATAGTTAAAGCTGAGTCCCCGAATTTTCTAGCACCTTGTATTCTGCCTTAAGGGAAATGGCTAATTGATTAGAACAACGTTTGAATCCAGTGGCATCTTTACATAAGAACATAAGAGAAGCCAATGTTGGATCAGGCCAATGGCCCATCCAGTCCAACACTCTGTCACACAGTTGCCAAAAATACCAGGTGCCATCAGGAGGTCCATCAGTGGGGCCAGGACACTAGAAGCCCTCCCACTGTTGACCCCCCCCCCCAAGCACCAAGAAGACAGAGCATCACTTGCCCCAGAGCCCCTATCTATACCTTGTGGCTAATAGCCACTGATGGACCATATGCTTATCCAGTTCCCTCTTGAAGCTGTCCATGCTTGTAGCCGCCACCACCTCCTGTGGCAGTGAATTTCATGTGTTAATCACTCTTTGGGTGAAGAAGTACTTCCTTTCATCTGTTCTAACCCGACCGCTCAGCAATTTCATGGAGTGCCCACGAGTTCTTGTATTGTGAGAAAGGGAGAAAAGTACTTCTTTCTCTACCTGCTCTATCCCATGCATAATCTTATAAACCTCGATCATGTCACCCCTCAGCCGTCGTTTCTCCAAACTAATGAGCCCAAGTGCTTTAATATTTCTTCATAGGGAAAGTGTTCCAACCCTTTTATCATTCGAGTTGCCCTTCTCTGCACTTTTTCCAATGCTATAATATCCTTTTTGAGGTATGGTGACCAGAACTGTACACAGTACTCTTCCTTTCCCTTCCCCTCCCCACAACAGACACCCTGTCTGAGGTAAGTGGGGCTGAAAGAGCTCTTTCGAGAACTGCTCGTGAGAGAACAGCTCTGAAACAACTTGTAACTGACCCAAGGTCACACCAGCAGCTGCATGTGGAGGAGGAGTGGGGAATCAAACCCGATTCTTCCAGATTAGAGTCCGCGCTCCTAACCACTACACCATATTATGAGTATAAGCTTTTGTGTGCACGAACACAAGTGCGTGTGCACACAAAAGCTAATATCCAGAATTGAACTTTGTTGGTCTCAAAGGTGCCATTGTTAACATGCCTGCTTCCTTTCCTGATCTTTTCCAGGCACCCCATGGCTGCGGAGCACCTGGAAAAGATCGGGAAGG
>NW_015176515.1:0-2119 GCF_001447785.1 Gekko japonicus | reverse complement strand
CTACAAACAGGAAGGTCTTTCTCTCTCTCCCCCTTTCGTTGCATCTTTCCTGACAAATCCCTCAAGTACGGTCCCTGTTTTTATGCTAAATGTGAACTGTCCCCTGGCCAGGTTTACTCTCAGTTGCAAACACATCAGGCCATGTTGCTTTGGTGTAGTGGTTAACTGCGCAGACTCTAATCTGGGAGAACTGGGTTTGATTCCCCACTCCTCCACTTGCACCTGACTGGATGACCTTGGGCAAGCCATAGTTCTGTCAGAGCTGTTCCCTGAAGAGCAGTTCTCGGGAGAGCTCTCTCGGCCCCGCCTACCTCACAGGGTGTCTGTTGTGGGGAGGGGAAGGGGAAGGAGATTGTAAGCAGCTCTGAGACTCCTTCAGGTAGTGAAGGGCGGGGCATAAATCCAATCCAATCTCTTCTCTTCTTCTTCTTAATCCAATGATCTCCACCGCTTGGGAGACATGGGGCGAAGCACTGGCAGACCTGCTCAGCAAGATAAAAGGAAACCTTCTCAGGAGCCTGTCTTGTGCATACTTCCCAATCCCACAAAGTGCCGAGTGACGGAAGACTAGCCTGAAGGTCTCCCAAGCGTGTGTTGTCTCTTGTGCAAGCAAGCCGGCTGTGCAAAAGCTGTCTGCTGCCCTCTCCAGTTGGAAACAGCCAATGACAGTGATCCATATTTTTCAGACCCAGACTTTTGAAACAATATCCTTCTCCAGACCCCTGTCCGGCAGACTGTGAGAAATTTTTGCGCTGCTGCCCTTCAAAAGTGTCGATTTCCTTGTAAGTGAGAGAGGTGTGAACTTTCCATTTCCCAGAGGGATTCTGCTAAATCATATTGAAATTCTTTTGGCTTCCTTTCGAATTCCTCAGGATGTCTTTCACCTCAGGAGGAACACAAACATTTTTTATTTCAAGTTTAAATGAGATGTCCAAGTCCTGGAAGCTTTGCACTGATTTGATCATAGGCGCATCTTTCGACTGGGTTTGATTCCCCACTCCTCCACTTGCACCTGCTGGATGACCTTGGGCAAGCCGTAGTTCTGATAAGAGCTGTCCTTGAAAAAAAAAAACATTTCTGTCAAGAGCTCTCTCAGCCCCACCCACCTCACAGGGTGTCTGTTGTGGGGAGGGGAAGGGAAAGGAGTTTGTAAGCCACTCTGAGACACCTTTGGGTAGTGAAGGGCGGGGTATAAATCCAATCTCCTCCTCCTCCTCCTCCTCTTCTACTGTGTTCTTCTGCCAAGTAGCATTGTTGTAAGTTTGTTGTATTATCGTTAATACCAAGCAGTTCCTGTTAGAGATCAATTAAATCTCTTTAAAAGTCACCTTCTTTCAAAATATCTCCAGTGTTTCACCCGAGAAGGAAGCCACATAAAATCTATATCTTCCTGTCAAATAGTAAAGGAACATTTTAGCATATGTTAGGTACACTTACCTAATATGTTTAGTGACAAAACACGTGACCACATGGCCAGCTGTATGGAACTGGGATTGCCCAGTTCAGCCTGAAAAATCAGCTCCTAATTCACTGTGAATATATGTTACAGAAGGAAAGGTGGGGAGAGGCCTTTCTTTCCTGGGAAACTTCCTTTAGACCACGGGTTCCCCTGGAAAGCAGTCTGGCAACCAGCCGCCACAACTCAGGGACCTCCTGAAAACATCTAGACTGACCCAGTGAGGAGGTATCCCAGCTCAGTACTAAACCAATAACAACGTAACTGGGTGGAAAACCTGTAAAATGCCTTATAACCAACTATGTTGCATCCATGTGATCTAGCACATGGGGAAGAGATTAAGAGAAATATCCCAGAGGGGGGAGAAATTGTGCTAAGATGAAGCCATCTATGTAGCTACCTACCTGCCTGCCTATCTATCTATATGTCTGTCTGTCTGTCTATCTCTAAACGTTGGACAATGAAGAAAGCTGACAAGAAAACAGTAGATTCCTCTGGCATGTGGGGTTGGACAAGAGTTCTATGGATATGTGGACTGCCCAAAAGACCAATAAGTGGGCCCTAGACCGAATCGAGCCTGAACTCTCCCTAGCAGCTAAAACGGCTAAACTGAGGTTTACTGTATGTTGGTCACGTTATAAGAACATAAGAACATAAGAGACG
>NW_015176514.1:297913-338359 GCF_001447785.1 Gekko japonicus | reverse complement strand
TTTGTTAAGCGCACGACTTAACAAGTGGCACTCTGCAGCTGTTCCCCTAATGCCATCCTTTGTCCCCGTTCCTGAAGGAATGTGGAGAGCCACTGCAAGGCAGACCCCTGAATCCTAGCGTCAGCAAGGCGTGGATGGTCAACCGTGTTGAACAATGCCAACAGATCCAACAACAGCAACACTTTTTTTTTGAACCATTCTGATCCAGATGCCTCAGAAGGTCGTCTGTGAGGGCCATCTCCGTCCCATCTCCATGCCATCTCCGTCCCATGGCTTGGTTGGAACCTGGACTGGAAGGGATCTAATATGGAAGTGTCATCCAAAAAACCCTGCAACTAAATTGCCACTGCCCTCTCTATTAGTTTGCCCAAATAGGGCAAATTGGACACCAGCCAATAATTAGCCAATTCAGTCAGGTCCAAGGATGGTTTCTTAAAGAGGGGGTGTACCACTGCTTCCTTGAGTGCCCTGGGGAACTCAGAGAGGGACTCATTCATAATATCCCTTAGGGCCACCTAGTAGCCCATCGCAACCAGCTTTAATTAGCCACGATGGGCACGGGTCAAGGTTGCAAGTGGTTGGGCGTACAGTTGAGAGTAATTTGTCAACTTCTTCTAGGCTGAGTGGACTGAAATAATCCAAAACCTGACTAGAAGTTGTGCATGGAGCCTCGAGTTCACTTACTGTCTCAACTGTGGCGGGGAGGTCATGGCAGAGTGACAAGACATTATCTGCGCAATAGCTCGCAAAAGCCTCACAGCCAATATCCAATTCCTTAGCATTTGGTCTTCTCTGAGGCAGGGTTATGGACTGACTCATTCTAAATAATTGGGCTGGGCATGAGCTCACAGACGCAATCATGGCCGCATAATACTCTCTCTTGGCAGCTTTGACTACCATCTCATAGGATCTCATAAACGTCCTAAAAGATGCTTGTTGGGAGAAAATGTGTTCCCACACACCCCCTCCCTGTGGTTCGTGTCCTCTGAGTGTGCCTCTCTTACCAAAAGGCGGAAGGTGCAAGTTTGGAAACGCTGAGCACTGGCTAGAGACACTCCAAGCAAAGGTCTCTCTTCTTATATATTGTTTTATTTAAAAAGGCTCAGTATTCAGAGTTTACCTGACAAGATGAAACAGCAACTTGACACACAATACACATCTATTTCAATAACTATAGATAGTAAACACATACACAAAAATGAACATGCAGACAAAAGTATCCCAACCCCCCAAAAGCATGCACAAGCGAAGAGACCCCTTCGGGTTGACTTCCAACTTCTCAGGAGTGTCCTGAGCTTTTAGAAGCCAACGAAATTCTGTTGGAGTCTCACCAGTATTTATACCCAATGATCAAAGGGTTTTCTTTTGATAATCCTATTACAGCTACTATTTACAAGTGGAAATTGTCTACTGTAAATTGTTTCTAGAAGTTGAAATTGTAAATCCCTTCCTTCCACCAAAAGTTCACACTCATTTACTGGGTGTTGTTTGTTCCCAGAATTTTGGGCTACATTTGGGCTATAGGTTCTTTTGAAGCTATCAAATAGCTACTTCAAAGCTATCCTCTAAGGTATGTGAAATCTTGTTGTCTTGAGATAGCATAAGGGGTTTAGGGCCCAGCTGCAATTGTTATTGTCTTTAAATTGTGGGTCGCACACATCTATCTTGGTTCAAACAAAATGTCCTTTTGGTGCTGTTGTTGAGATAAGATCGAGGTTTGTTTGAACTTCTGTTTCCCATGAATTTTGTATTGTGGATTTGAAACCTACCAGCTGCACAAATGGTCACCCATTTTATTGCAAAGGAAACTGGGGTCTCACACCTATGGCTGGGAATGGAATGTGTTATATCTTTGCGTGTGTGACCAAGAAAGAGATCCTTCTGGGAAGAAAGGGCTTGCAAAAGAATCATGGGCTTTGATTCAAACAGGCCTAGCAAGGGCAGAGACAAAAATATGTATACTATTTTGGTTCATTTTAAACCCAAACCTTCTATATTTCTAATATTTCTTACCACAATGCTCTTGTAGCTTTGTCACGGGCACCCCACCACTGTCTCTCTAGCCATCTAAGCCTTCGCTTCATCAGCCGCAGCTCCTGGGTGAACCAAGGAGCCAGCCTAGAGCGAGGGCGCAGAGGGCTTCAGGAAACGATCTCATTGATGGGTGCTGAGAGTCGGCTGTGCCAATCCTCCACTAGCTCATCCAATAAGCCACCGGGGGGCATCAGATCCGGCAGAGCCATCTGAAGCTGCATAGGGTCCATTTAGCTCTGTGGGCAAGAAAAAATGTGCTCACTGCCCAAACAGGGTCAGGGTGAAATGTTCACATGGGCCTTCAGGGCATGGTGGTTAAACCATGGCACTGCCGTAGCAGTGATCCAGTCCACTGTAACCCCCACCACGAAGATCAAATCAAGTATGTGTCCCGTTTGGTGAGTTGGAGCCATTACATACTGGGTGAGTTCTACTGCCGCCATGGATGACACCAGGTCCATCACCTGTGTGTAGGCCGCATTGTTGGCATGGACATTGAAGTCGCCCAGGACTACCAGTCTAGGGTGCTCCAATGCCCAGCCCGACACGGCCTCCACTAGGATGACAGGCTATAGGGATGACAGGCTACTGGCCTCCACTAGGGATGACAGGCTATTGGCGGATGGTACACTAACCAAATAGCCCAAATATAAATCCATTTGTGCACATTCTTCAGCATCAGAAATGTCAGGGACAGGACCGGGGGAAGCCGTTCTAAGTTATTTTCACATGTGAGGCTGAAGTCTGCTTTTGCATTACACAGGCCTGTAAATGGAATGTACCATCTAAGATTATCTAGGTTATGTCTATTCCCATTCTTAAAGGCATTCCTGTACTCTCTGACCTAGTTTGACTGAATTCACATATGAGCATAACCATACAGAGATCTTGAGTGCAAGCCTAAACAGAGTTATACCCTTCTAAGTCCATTGAAGACAATGGGTTTAGAAAGGTGTAATTCTGCTTAGGATTGCACTGTAAAAATGCTTTCTGTGCAAATGAAAGCATTACACACATCAGACATATAGTCAACTATCAAAATAAGCAGAATATGTTAAGCAAGAAATAATGCCGTATGCATAATGCATATTATTAATATGATTTGAAATAACGTTATATGGAACAGTTTTGTAAATCAGAAGCTAATATACAAACAAAAGTCTCTAGACAGTTTGCCAGCTTCTCTTGGGGAAAATAGAAAATAAATGTGTACAAGAGATTCCCCCCCCCCCTAATTCTTCTTTAGTATCATTATTTAGTTTAATTGTAGATGCATATAGATATAATGAAGGATTTGTATTTTTGTAATTTAGACAATTAATACGATTAAAAATGTTTTGTGTATCACATGTGAAACTCCCACCATCTCTAAACTTCACAAAGAGAGACCATAGCTCAGAGTCAAAGTGCATGCCTGGCAAGCAGAAGATCCCGGGTTCAATCCCTGTTATCTCCAGTTAAAAGGAATTTAGGAAGCTAAGCCAAGAAAGATTTCTGCCTAAGATCTTGGAGAGTGGCAGCCAGAGAAGGCAATACTTGCCTAGAAGAATCAACAATCTGACCATACAAGACAATTTCATAGGAGAGTTGGTGGGAAGTGGCACTGAAAATTCTACCAGCACAATGTATTGCACATGCCTCCCTTCATCTGATTATTTAGCTCGTTTCACACAAATGCCCTTAACCAACAACTTAAAAACTGATAAATCACCAGGCCCAGATGGCATACATCCAAGAGTTCTGAAAGAACTCAAATGTGAACTTGTGGATCTCCTGAGAAAAATATGTAATCTTTCATTAAAATCTGCCTCCATTCCTGAGGACTGGAAGGTAGCTAATGTCACTCCCATCTTTTAAAAGGGTTCCAGAGGAGATCCGGGAAATTACAGGCCAGTCAGTCCAACATCGATACCGGGTAAGTTGGTAGAAACTGTTATTAAGGAAAGAATTAGTAGGCACACTGATGTACAAAACCTATTGAGGAAAACTCAGCATGGGTTCTGTAAGGGAAGATCTTGTCTCACTAACCTGTTAGTGTTTTTTGAGGGAGTGAACAAACATGTGGACAAGGGGGACCCAATAAATGTTGTTTACCTTGACTTCCAGAAAGCTTTTGATAAAGCTTGAGAGTGAGTATAAATGGGAAATTTCCTCAGTGGAAGGTGGCAAGCGGTGAGGTACCACAGGGATCAGTACTACGTCCGATGCTTTTTAACATGTTCATTAATGATTGGAAGTTGGGAGTAAGCAGAGAAGTGGCTAAATTTGCGGATGACACGAAGTTGTTCAGGGTGGTGAGAACCAGGGAGGATTGTGAGGCACTCCAAAGGGATCTGTCAAGAATGGGCGAGTGGGTGCCAATGTGGCAAATGGGGTTCAATGTGGCCAAGTGCAAGGTGATGCACATGCTGGGGATTATTAGGAAGGGAACTGAAAACAAATCAGCTAGTATCATAATGCCCTTGTATAAATCGATGGTGCAACCTCATTTGGAATACTGTGTACAGTTCTGGTCACCACACCTCAAAAAGGATATTATAGCATTGGAAAAAGTGCAGAAAAGGGCAACTAGAATGATAAAAGGGTTGGAACATTTTCCCTATGAAGACAAGTTAAAATGCTTGGGACTCTTTACCTTTGGAGAAACAGCGGCTGAGGAGTGACATGATCAAGGTTTATAAGATTATGCATGGGATAGAGCAGGTGGAGAAAGAACTACTTTTCTCCCTTTATCACAATATAAGAACTCATGGGCACTCCATGAAATTGCTGAGCAGTCATGTTAGAACAGATAAAAGGAAGTACTTCTTCACCCAAAGAGTGATTAACACATGGAATTCACTGCCACAGGAGGTGGTAGCGGCTACAAGCATGGACAGCTTCAAGAGGGAATTAGGCAAGCATATGGAGCACTTATTAGCCACAAGGGATAGATAGGAACTCTCAGGCTGGGGCAAGAGATGCTCTGTATTCTTGGTGCTTGGGTGGGGGCAACAGTGGGAGGGCTTCTAGTGTCCTGGCCCCACTGCTGGACCTCCTGATGGCCTCTGGTATTTTTGGCCACTGTGTGACAGAGTGTTGGACTAGATGGGCCATTGGCCTGATCCAACATTGGCTTCTCTTATGTTCTTATGCATTCAGTAGACTGCAAACAGATTCCATATGCATACAAAATGCATGTACGTAGGCTTTGTACATGTAACAGGAGCCCTAGATGCTTGCAAATAGAACAGGGAAAACTGCGAAAAGCAGTTTGTGCTTACACGGACTGGGCCTGCCATCTGCCCCCACACTCTCAGCATATGTTGCCTGAATTTTCAGTTTATTTCTGTTTCTTCCCCTGAAATTTCAAAATGGATTCAAATGAAACACCATGAGCACAAATGGGCAGCACACTTGCGGAGAAGTAATGCTGGCATCTGAAATAGTAGTGACTGCTTCACACAACCAGTAAATGAGTAGCCTCTATCAAGGAAAACATTAGCCCTGTACAGACACTTCTTTGAACGCATGGGAAGCGAGAGAACCGGATCATGTTTGGTATCCCCACTCCCATCCTGCATTCAGTTGAATGATTGATAGTGCATGACTTCCAGGGCTCCTGATTATCTGAAGAGAACTCTAAACACACATAAATCCCATATGACATTAAATGAGATATGTAAAACTAGGGAGAAGAGACAGCAACATGTGATTCCCCACTTGACTTGCTTTTCCCACAACTACACAGCAGTGTTCACCCGCTAGCAGAAGACAGTAACAGAAGGGAACAGATGGATTTCCCCGGGCAGAGTGTTTCAGAGTTTCAGTGCCGCTACTGAGGAGGCCCTCTTGCCAGTTACCATCCACCTAATCCTAGAGGTTGGGGGCACCTGAAGCAGACCCTCTGAAGATGATTATAGAAGTCGGGTAGGTTCATAAAGTAGTAGGGTATCCTTCAGTTACATTGACCCCGACCATACAGGGCATTAAATGTCAACACTAGCACCTTGAATTGTGCCCTGAAACAAATTGGGAGCAAGTGTAGAGAGAAGAAGAGTGGAGTGATATGGTCCCTACAACCCTTCTGAAAAGTTACTACCTAGAAGAGCATCACAGAAAATTAGTATAGAGGTATAGCACATTAATAAATATTAAATATCTCCAGTTAGACTGTTAAAATGCATTCTGGGAAACAGGAACAGTGACTATCCAGCTATTATACGAGTTGCTCAGAGAGGTCAGTCTATATGAGGTTATTCCTCAAACCCACCTGGCGGGCACCATGCCTGCTCAGGGGCCTCAGCCCAGATTCCCTGTCCCAGTGCTACATGCTGCACCAGAGAGTGGACAGCAGTGAGGACGACAGCTGCATGTGAATGCAGGCAGGAGAGAGAACCCAACAGAGAGGACACTGATGCAGGCGGCTCAGGCTAAAAGCCCTGGGTCTGTAAATACAGCTCAGGATAGCTTGGATGGGACCCAAATAAGGCTGCAGTGTTTAGTCCCAGCTTTTCCTAGCGCAAATTAAAGGTATTTCTGAGCATAATCTCAAAGATTAGCATCTGGCACAAATGTTAATCACAAGGCGAAAGCTGATTTCTCCCTTTGGAAGATCCGGGCCAACACAATAATCTTTCTCTACTAAATAATCTTAGTTTGGGGGGAACTCCATTTTTCCACACACACCCCACCCTGCTCATTCCACTGCATCTGCATTTCAAAGCATAACGACTGACCTGAGGCCTTCCCCTTCTGGAGAATACTGCCTGCAGTACTCAAGCGTGAAAGAGTCTGTTGCTTCTGAGTTGCCAGTGCTCCAGCGAATGGTGGCAGTATCCCAACATACTGTGCAGTCTTCAGCCTTTATTACAGGGGTTGGGGGAGCTGTGGATACAGCGTGATGTTAGCGGCACTGCAAATAATGCCATGAAAGCTACCGCGGGTGCACTATAGAATAACTGAAAAGATCAGTTCCAGACTCCAGCAGGGTAGCCATAGCAGTCTGTTGCCACATCAATAGACCCATGGAAGCACAGCATCTGAGGGCCTAGAGCCTACTCTGGCTGCTTTCACACACATTGTATAATGCACTCTCAATGCACTATAGCAATCAGTTGCAACTGGATTTTC
This sequence comes from Gekko japonicus, assembly GCF_001447785.1. NCBI lineage: Eukaryota > Metazoa > Chordata > Lepidosauria > Squamata > Gekkonidae > Gekko > Gekko japonicus. Next base: position 331,213 of record NW_015176514.1, on the reverse strand, counting down.
CAGTTCCAAACGATTGCTGTAATGCATTGGGAGTGCATTATCCGACAATGTGTGAGGTGCACTAAGTGACTCCTCAGTCAGCAGAAATACATATGGGGAGGGGGGTGAACCATGGGTTCATGAAATGCAAAAATTATAATATGTGACATTTCTATGCCACACTACAGAGCATACAAAATAAGCACAGCGATCATCCGAAACAGCTGTAATGGGAGACAACACAGTCTCCACAGTTGTATTAGGCAATTTAAGCATAATGGGTACGAAGAGAGTCATTTTTGTTTAAAGACCTAGTTTTAATATAATAATTACATTTAAATAACATTTATACTTATTGGTTAATTCTAATTCAGCAGCTGCCCAGTGGCTGGACACATGATGTTGCCTTACAGACCACAGGTCTATTAAGGGCATTATTGCCATTCTAACTGGCAGCGGCTCTTCAAAGCCCTAGGCTGAGATCTCTCACATCACCCACCACCATATTCTTTTGAGATGACAGGTATTGAACCCAGGACCTTCTGCATGCAAAGCAGATGCTCTACCACATGGCCCCTATAGACAGCTCCACCTAAAATAGGGTCAATCTGCCTATCTTGTATTCCTCTGGAGGTTTGCAAAGACCTTTAACAGACCATACATCTTGTATTTAAGGCAACAATTGCTCACAATTTCCCACCTGTGTGTGGGTGTATAGCTGCCAGCCAAGGATTCATTTCATGTATCTGATGAAGGACACCCTAGACTACTAAAGTTTATTCTACAGTGAACATACTGGTTGTTCAAATGCCACAAAAGTCTTGTTTTTGAAAATTGCAATTTTACTTGTATCATGACCACAGCAGACTAAGGTAAAATAATCTATTTTTAATGGTGGGCGGGAGTCCTTATGGAGAAAGGATTCCTTCAAAATAACATGCTTAGGAATGTATAACTTCTGCTATTTTATGATCACATTCAGATGTCACAATAAAACATGGCTTGTGCAAACTGGGGTTTGTGCAGCGAACTCCAGTTAGCTTCTCAGATACCAAAAACAAATCTTAGGCCCCTGCCACATGGGGGGGGGGGGGAACACGGGCAAAGTGCAGCTTTTGAAAGCCGCACCAAAAGAGACACGCGGCGGCAGGATCACATACATCCCCTGAGCCGCCGCCCAGTTCCTCCCCAGCACGATCAGATGCCGGGGGGGGGAGGCCACTGTAGGAAGAGCGCGGCAGCCAAACTGCGCATGTGTGAGCATGCGCAGTTCAGCTGGGAGCCTGGAGTGCTCCGGACAACGGGCACGCCGGCGATCCCACGGCCGCGCTTGATGTGGCGTTCTAGGTAAGTCCTCCTCTGTAGGAGGGGTTTTTTTGCAGCGGGTTTTCCGGCTTTAGGGACGGATCGGGGACGGGTGCGCGCCGCTTCTCAGATGTTGCAGTGAGATCGCGCCCATTTGCTGTACCCCCGATCCGTCCCTCTCCTGCGTGTATACTTCAGTTTATTTGACCTCCTGCCTTTCCTCCACCCACCCCAGGCACAGAGAACATTTTCCCTATGCATTCTCTGTGGCAAGGCAGCTACAAAGGACAGTGTTACTCAGCAAAATGTGCCTTGTGAATCTCAGTGTCACCACAAAGACACCAGCTGTGGTTAACAAATCAGCTAAAAGATTTAGTTTGAAATCCTAGGCTGCGGCTCTCCAACTAACCCTGCTTTGTGGGACTGTCTGCAGTCAAGATTCAAACCTAATCGGGGTTTTGATCAAAGCATGAATTTTAAACCAAAGTTTATTGTGGCACCTGAAGGCAATCTGAGCATCTGGGGCGGAAAACACTAGTCTCCCAAGCTACTGCAGCAAACAGGTTGCTAGGTGGTTTACAGCATAAAGCATGATGCTTGTAAAACCCTGTTTGAATGCTGTCTTGGAGCAGTTCAAAATGCTTCTGCAGAAATAAAAGGTCAATTGCAGTCTGCTGTTGTAGCGTGAGCTGAAAAGTGCTGTTGTTTCACGGCAGACGGCTGCACTTTCAAACTCTCCCTCCTGACAAGAGAATAGAGTCATATATATCTATTCCATTACATCTGGAATTACTTAGCAAATCCAAATGTGATTATTTGTTGTCTCTCCTCCCCATTCTTCACTCCTTTCTCCCTACCACTTTTGTGCTAATTTCTGTTCTGCTTTAAGGAACAGAGCACTGGAATGGCACTGGGATATATTACATAGCAAATTTATCGAATTTCTGTCCTCTGCAGCCCCTGCATGAACAACAGGGGGGGAAGCACATCTTAAACAGTATGTAAGGCTGGGCTCCCAGTTTATCCCCACAGCAGAGTTGCTTCAAATTTGATTCTGCTTTTTTGTGGCTTATTACACCAAAGCTCAAGGGACCGTGTGAAATGGGCAGAGAGAAAAAATACACTTGCAGAAGGACACCAGATGCAAACAATGTGAAATGAGGACTTTGAATAGCCCAGAATCCCAGGCGGAAGGTAATTTGGTTTCCTTCCTCTGCTTCCTTCTATGACCTTATCCATCTCAGAATAGAATAATGGTAGCCTGTAAGCTGGCTCAGATCTATTAAACATTTCCGGAAAGGCTTACAGTAGCAGCATCATAATGTGAATATCAATGTAGTAATTTAAAGTGTTGATAGAAGAAAGTGTCTGGCACAAGCCAGGCAGTGTTAAGCCCTTTCAAGTCCTGTTTATTTCAGTGACAGAGTTAAGCACATGTATACCTTTCTCCCAGTGTAACCAGTGCCCTTTAACATCTTAATTCTGGCTGGATTGGGAATGAGACAACTCCAAGTTTAGAGCTCAGGTCATGGAGAAAGGCAGGTTTCCATTCTATCCCATTGTTCCTTGCCCTGGAATTCAGAACTCCCATTCCTGCTACACACAAAACCTGTTTCAGCCTTCTCTGCCACTACCCCTTAACTAGAACTTCCATCCACATGGCCTTTGCTTTGCTCCCTCTGACGGTTATTTACACAATTAAAAATCAGCTGTGATTGGCAAAGTCATAGCTGCCCAGGCCACTGTCTGGATTCTGCCACTGCGTGTCCAGATAGATTTCAGCCTGCAACAGAGACGAACAATATATTCCTGCATATGTAACACAGAGTGGGAAAACCCACCCAATTCTGCAATAGACCAATCAGACAACAGCTTCAAATATGACTAGTTCTAAGGTAACCCCAAAAGCTAAACTAGTTAATGGCATCCATTCACACATTGTTAACCTGAGTGATGGATATGTACACATGTGTGAACCAGCCCATTGTACACCCAGCACAGATTTTCAGTTACATGAACCATCCTTAAAAGTATACCTGACCTGGGTAAACATACGGAGCACCCCCTAGCTGAGACCATTGCTTCTATCATTCTGTATTATCTCCTCTGTTCTTCAAATAGAAATACTGCCAATATTGAGAAAAATTGCCTCCCTAAATGCAAACGACTTACCAGTTCTAAATGTGGATTTCTCACTAGGAAAGCTACAGCCTGTGTAGTTCACAGCCATAATCCACACACTATAGCAGTGGCCAGGTTCCAAGTCTTCCAAAATGCAGTTGCTCTCTTTCACAGTAACACGATATTCTTCTACCAACCCTAAAGCAAGGAAAAAATGAATGCATGGATCCACATGCACAGAATGTCATGATAAATGTGCTTCTCTAATGGAAACCATTTGTATATTATATATCTATATATTATTAGCCACATGTGGCCTCCATCTGCGAACTTCTAAATCAGTGGGAAAAGAGATTTTTCTATGAACTTAGGGGAACCCCTAGGTTTGCAGAAAAATTTTAAATCATTTTAAATATATATACAGGGGGTTATTCCCCCCACCAAATTAAAGTGACACTTACCTCCAATGTTTGCCGATGTGTCAGGGAAGCCTTGCTGGGCCCAGTAGTGGTGGCTGCACAGTTTGAGAGCCCCACTGGCCAAACAGCAGTGGCTGCACAGCCTGGGAACCTTGTGGGGCATGTCACCAGCAGCAGCACACCCCGTGAGTAGCACTGGACCCAGCAGTGGCTGCACAGCCTGGGACCCCACTGGGCCCAGCAGGGGTGGTTGTGCAGCCCAGCAAAGCCCTTGGTCACACTGGGCCAAGCACAAAAGTGGGGGGAGGGAGTATTGCAGGCCCACACTTGAGCAGCTCCCAGACAATGCCGTGGGGATGAGTGGAAGGAAGCCTCAGCAGGCCCACCTGCAGCTCTGGATGAGCTTCCAAGAGTGGGGGGCAGGAGCCTTGGTGAGTCCCGGATCCGCCGGGTGGGCGGGGGGGGGGGGGGGGAGGTGGTGGGCCTGGTGGCTGCAAGAGAGCCTGATGAGAAAGTGGGGGGAGATGGGGTCCCCCCGCAAGAATCTACAGGCCCCCACTTGTGTTCATCTAACGCATGTCCAGGAGTTAACCATAAAGGCTATATATAATCTACCCACTCACACACATAATGCACACACACAGAAGCACTTAGCTGAGTTATGGGGGGGGGGGGCAAGGAGACTGTGTTCTTTGTGCTACACAGACAGATTTTTTTTTTCTGATGTGTTCTGCAAGTTGACAGTAGACAAAATGAAACTGGAATCTTGAGAACACTAGTGTGATTGTAGACATTGCTGGGTACCCACAACCTAACACTAGCATAGGGTTGCCAACCCCCCCCCCCGGTTTGCCAGGGGTCCCCCGTTTTTTTGGGGGGGGTTCTACCCGCCGCCGGCCAGATGACCGGAAGGGGAAGCCCTACCCCCAACACCCACAGCCACCCATCTCTCTCCCTTTAAGTGTGTGGAACCCGTGTTTCCTCCCAAGCCTGATCTCCACAAGCTTGCAGGGAAATGCCAGCTTCGTGCTCTTAAAAGGGAAATGCGGCTGCTCTTAAAGGGGAAACGCCGGCTCCTTTAAGTGCAGGGAACTGCCGTTTCTGGAGATCTGGCGCACGGGCGGTGGGGGGGGGGCGGTGGCGGACGTTCCCAACGTGACGTCATCACGTCGGGATGACCCGCCCCCTCCAGGAACGCCCCCAAAGTCCCCCACTGGGGGTGGAAGATGGACTTGGCAACCCTACACTAGCATTCCCAACACTGCCTCAGCAAACATCAAGAGATTTGTGGGGGGGGGGGGTCTGAGGAGGAAGGAGTTTTGAGGAGGATGTGATGTCACTCTATGGTCTCCAGACTGTCATTGAGGGAGGCCTTTTTTCTCCTCCTCCTTAGTTCCTTGGGGAGGACATTGGGGCTGGGGGAGGGCAAATCCCATCCCTGGGCAAGTAAATGGGGGGCCTATCCAACACACATTTACTGTGCTACTGCCACCTTGCTGAAACTAACTTACACAGTGGCACATTAAAAGAAGGACTGAGTTATGACCTAGCATATAGATAAACAACAATATGGCACCTTTCCCACATGCAACTGTTATTTCCCTAAAATTGCATTCAGACCACCATCTTGCCAAATTTAATTTAATCTTAAATAAGTCATTCACTGTTCCAGTAGTAAACTTTATCCCCCCACCCCCATTATTCTCTTTCTGGAGCTAGTTTTGTCCCCTTAATAAATGCTGAACCTAACAGGACACACATTAGACACGAAGCTTGTCAAAATGAATGGGGCACGAAGCTTGTCAAAATGCAGGAGGTTGCTGTCATAGAATTTACTTTATTAGCTGAATTTCAAAATTAAGCCAACTAAATAGATCAGATCTACCAAAGCCTTTTTAGACCAAATTCACGTGCCCTTTAAAACGCTTTTTCAGCCTCTATCTTGCTGGTGGTGCACATGCATAAGACAAGCAGTTTTAAACACATGCGTGCTAGGTTTCTCAATCCACTGATGGTCACAAAGGAAAGCTGATTAACAGTCACCTTTCATCCTTTCAGTCTTTTACAATACAAACGGTATTTTAGACACACTCAAGTAGCCTGTTTGGTGATATGTGAACATGAAATTTCCTTTGTCCATCACTCAAAGCAGAATTTTCTTCCTGGTAAAACACCCCACAGGAATTGTGAAATGGCCTCCAGGCTGATGACGTTTATTCCTGTATTTCAAAACCTCCCCTTGGAACTGACAGTAACCCTTTCTCTCATTGACTATGGACAAGTTTCCCACTCCCAGACAGTTCTGACAGGCCAGTGTTCGAGCCTCTGGGAAGGTTTAAATAAGACTGGTTCTTTTGTTGTAGATTTGGAGGGAGAGATAGCGTTATCTCTTTCAAGTAGTCTGTTTTTTGTGCAAATTATCTCAGGAAATAGAAACCACACAGGCCAAAGAATGTGGTGTACAATTTTTTGTCACGGGTCACATTTTTAAAAATCTGCCCACCATATTTTTGCATGCTTTTGTAATCAACGAATTCAAGATGTTTCTTATTTCATATTTTCAACTTGGTTTTCTTTTTAGAAACTTTAGATCCACTCAGCCCTGCTCCAACCTTCCCCATTCACATACCACTTTGTTCTTGCCTTCCTGGGTGTTCTTCCATACAATAGACTTGGAAGAAATCAATGGCATCGTCTTCACTCACAATCCAGTAAACGGCAACTGAGGTGCTTGTGGCTGAGTTTGGCTCCTGAGGCTGTAATTTGGGGGTCTGTGGAACTGGAAGAAAACATGTAGGCAGTTATTGTCGAGCAAAACATGCAGACTGCAGCTCTCATGGCCTAAATCTGAAGTGAGGCGAAGAAGAAGAAGAGTTGGATTTATACCCAGGGATCATTTGGGGGGGGGACGTGGGGGGACGCCATCCCCCCGGGTGAGGTGCAGGAGGGCGGGGCCTGGAGCTCCCTGCTGGTGCCCTCTGGAGGTCGCCGCCGGCTGTGGGGAGGACACACTTCCGGTGATGTCAGGGGGTGTGGCATATGCTAATGAGTTATGCTAATGAGTCCCCCTAGCTCTTTTTCTACGAAATGACCCCTGTTTATACCCCTGCCCTTCACTTGGAGTCTCAGAGCACCTTACAATCTCCTTCCATTCCTCTCCCCACAACAGTCACCCTGTGAGGTAGGTGGGGCTGAGAGAGCTCTGAGAGAACTGCTCTTGAGAGTACAGCTCTGAGAGAACTGTGACTGACCCAAGGTCACCCATCATGTGGAAGAGTGGGAAATCAAACCCGGTTCTCCCAGATTATACCCATTCCAGCAATGCATGCAAACACTGGAGCTATTGATTCAAACTAAGCTAACAAACAGTGCCAGCCTAAGCAAAGTTATACCCTTCTAAACCCATTGAAGTCAATGACCTTAGAAGCATGCAAGTTTGCCTAGGATTGCACTGTAAGAGTGAGATGTCTTCAAAAGGAGGATCAAGAACATATCCCTATATGCTAAAAATTTGGTAGAGTAAACAAAATCCCCCCTTCCTTCTCTCCTGTTCATGCCTTTCCTCGCAGATTAGCCATTCTGTGTATTAAGCTCCACACAGAAAATGGTTTTTCTCCCCCTTCTGTTTTTCAGTTATTTTCAGAGGCAGTCATGAATTGCTGTGGCACACAGGGGGGGGGGAGCGGAAATGCTGATGCTAGCAGTTTTCATGTGATTAAGAAAAAGAACTGCCTGTCATTGGAAACATTCATCCTTCCCATCACTGAACACAACTAGATTATTTTGTTATTTACTCAGGCTGGAGACAGACTTTAATTATTTCAGAGCACTGAAGAGAGAATGAAAGAGGCATCATAGATTGTACAGTGCTTGCTGGTCCCACAGTCATTTCTGGTAAACAAATTTTTGTGAAGCTTCAGAAACCTGCAAAATCTGTTCAAAGAGAGGCAATGAGTAGCCCAAAAGAAACAAATGTGTACACATCATAGATAACAATGCCTCTGCCCTATGACTGACTGTCCCCAGCCTTATTTCTTTAATAAGTACTTGTATCCAGTAAAGGGACTCAGTTAGGACTGCCAGTTCCAGGTTGGGAAATTCCTGGAGACTGAGTAGGGTGGGGTTTGGGGAAGGGAGGGACTTCAAAGTGGCATAATGCCATAAAGTCCACCTTCAAAAGTGGCCATTTTCTCCAGATCTCTGTCTCCTGGAGATCAGTTGTAATCCCAGGATGTCTCCAGCCACTCCCTGGAGGCTGGCAACCCTAGGCACGATACCTGAAGCACCTTCACTGCTTGAGAGGCTGAACAGTGGTAAGCTCGCAAGCAATATGACAAGATCCCCTTTATAAAACACTGCTATCCTGACCTGGATAGCCCAGACAAGCCCAATCTTGTCAGATCTCAGAAGCTAAGCAGGGCCAACCCTGGAAAGTACTTGAATGGGAGACCTCCAAAGAATGTAGTGCACATTTTTGAACAAGAATATTAAGAACATAAGAGACGCCAATGTTGGATCAGGGCCAAAGGCCCATCCAGTCCAACACTCTGTGTCACACAGTGGCCAGAAATACCAGGTGCCATCAGGAGGTCCACCAGTGGTGCCAGGACATTAGAAGCCCTCCCACTGTTGACCCCCCCCCCAAGTACCAAGATGACAGAGCATCACTTGCCCCAGAGTCCCTATCTATACCTTGTGGCTAATAGCCACTGATGGACCTCTGCTCCATATGCTTATCTAATTCCCTTTTGAAGCTGCCCATGCTTGTAGCCGCCACCACTTCCTGTGGCAGTGAATTCCATGTGTTAATCACTCTTTGGGTGAAGAGTGAAGAGTGTTTTGACTGAATATGACATTGAACTTCCATAGCTATAACTCCTGATATGTTTTTGGCCCAAAAATGCAGCCATGGGATTAGAGTTGCAGCAATGAGAAAGGGGGTTTAATTTCTCTCTTCCCCCCAAATATACATACCATTTTCCAAACTGAAAATGGCCCCCTTGGGTTACTTTTTGCCTCAGTAAGAAAAAGACAGATAGCCTACTGGAGTTTAAAGTAGTGTGGGTAGAAGTGGGGCATTTTCTACTGGGGAAAAGGTGCAGAGAGAAAGAGCTAACTCTCCTTGTTCTCCATCTCTATAGCCCCAGTCCATGTTTACAGCCAAGCACAAAACTCCAACATCTTGTGAAGCTTGAATGTTAAGCAATCACTACTGATCCCTGTCAATCTCCCAGTCTGAGTCACATATTTCCAAGGCCATTGACTTCAATGGATTTAAAAGGGTGTCAGTCTGTTTAGGACTGCACAGCTAGTGAGAATCAACTAATTCCCTATGGAAATTGCTACTCTTGTATACACTAAAATCACTGCACTTGATACACCCGTCAAAAGAAATCCAGACTACTGTTTCTGTGGGCATATGATTTTCCTACATCCTCCCCCTTCCCAACAGCAGCCTGAAATACTCTCCAGAATCCCGTTCCTGGGAGTGCTCTCTCCTTAGGCAACAGGATTTTGGGGAACCATTTCAGCTGCTGGGAGAGGCAGGAAAATTTTAAACAGTAGTCTGGCTGCAAGCCAAGGTGATTCCAGGATTAACCACTGGATGGAAGGAAGATAGCCCTGTTAAACAAATCTGCCTATCAGGAAGCCCAGATCAGGGTGGAAGTATGTTTGGGAGAACCGACATTCCATTTTTTTTGGGGGGGGGGGAAAGGACCTAAATAGTCTTTAAAGAAGTTGTGGTCTGAATTAACGACTGGCTCTATATAGCCAGATATGTTACAGATCTGATTGACGCACCTTACAGGCAACATGCAAGCAATCAGTTTTTAATACTGTAATTTTTATTTTTCATTTTTTGGTTAACATCACAAATACAAAGCAAAAATGGTAACATTTAGAAATAGCTGCTTGTACGGTTCTGCTTTTGGCACCAAAATCTACTTTTCTCAAGAGTCTTTTTTCCCTGTAAAGGTAAAATTTGTAGTTGGCAGGCTGCTCAAAGGAAGGTGAAGGAGTGGGTGGCTAAAAAGGAGCAGTACGCTCTCAGAATTTATCCTTCTCGTTAAAATGCTTTAAAAGAAATCTAGTAAAGGAAGGGGGGAGAATCTACTGCTGCCTTTTGTCACCACCACAAAGATCGGATTATATTTCCAAAGGTTTAGGAGAATATATTTTAGCAAGGAAAGCTGTGGCTTCTCCCTGCAAAGAACATCAGTGTAGAAAGAGGCCATTTCCCTCCTTTTACCCTCCTTAATGTGGTGACCCATGCCGGGTGGAGTTTCTTCCATGAAGGACCCTCAATCAATGGCACTGCCTCTTCAAGGCTCACAGAGCACAGCAGGTGGTGGGAAAAAATCAACTTCCACCACCGTCTTATGTTTGCACCACAAAGAACTCAGATCCTGGCTTGGAAATTTACAAAATCATGCTATTTGGGGGAGAGGTTGTTTGTCTGTTTTGGTGCTCCAAAGTGAGCACTGCATCATGCCCTCCCATGTTCTCTATCATAAACCACTCCCATTTGACCAGTTAGGGTTTCATCACCCCAGAACAATTTTCCAAAGTTTGGGTGAAGGGGAAGTAGTAAAAATGGCTGCTCTCTCCGCCATACCTCTTCTGCCTGGAAGACTGACTGAGGCCCCGGTCACACGGGCCAGATAACGCAGGGGGGAGGCGTGGCTCTTTGCACCGGTGCAATTAGACCCGCCAGAACGTGATCAGACACAATGGTGGCACACCGCAGTTTCGTCCGTCAGCACATGCGCGTCAAGGAGGGCAGCCGAGGGAAAAACCGTGCCCCGGCGCGATCACATGGAATGATTCCAACGGCAGCCCATGGCAAACCATTTGCTAGTACATTTGTTGAGATACTTTTTAACTGCGCAGCTTTGGCGGCACACCACGGGTTGGCCACGGGTGCGCTACGCTTCCTAGATGTTGCAGTGTGATCGCACCCTGAAAATCCGCCCAACATTCGTGGCTCTCCCGCGGCAAATTCGGTGTGTGAACGGGGCCTGGGATTCACAGAATCTCTTAAGGACAGCCTTAAGGCCGTAGATAGCCTGGGAACAGGATAAGAGGAGGCAGCCATATGAACCCTCCCACCCTTCTTTGGCTGTCTTCAAAGGTCTTGCTCTGTTTGTGACTTCACAGTCTGAAGCGAGGTAGGCAGCAACATATGATTGAGTCCTTTTAAGTGGGAAGCTTGGGTGAAGCTCATTTCATCTTGGCAAGCTTATGGGACTGCCTAAACCTGATGGTGACATTTTGGCTTGGCTGTGCTTTTACTGACAAGACTGATCTCATTTTTGTAATTCTGGACTTTTGGTTGAATTATCTGTTCTGTTGTTCTATGGGCATCTTGAGGATCGAAGTGATCAAAAAGGCAGAACGTAAGCCCCTGACGTGGGAATATCTGATGTACCACACCATAGGAGAAACACACAATTTCTTTTCTTTGTGCATTATTCTGGAAGCACAAGAGTGTGCTTCCTTTTTTGGCACTTCCTCATTACGCCTAAAGACTTTCTCTGTAGTTTACTTAACATAGTGATTAATCCGGACCTGCAGGTGACTTGCCTTTTCAGTATGAACAAGACGTGTTAGTTGCTTCTTCTCATTTACTCCACCATAATCCAAACACTTAGGCACAATCAGGCTTCACTTCAAACTCAGTTGATTACTAATTATATGCACCATCTCCCCACACCAAATTTCCTTTCTCAAGCACATTCCTTTTTTAGGTTTTGATACATTTTTAAGCCTCATGTCCAATGTTCGCATAGACACTTACCAGGCATTTGTTCCAATGTCCAGTTACCACTTCCTGAATTGTCTGCAAAATGTTCAAAATGAGAAAATGCAGCAGGCATTTTTTCTAAAGCCTGAATATGTTCCACAGCCGAAAGTAACCTGTGTGATGAAATATATATATTCATGTAAAGACATTGTAATAATATTCACTAGTTACCAAGGCCAGTGCTGAAAAACCTCTGACCCACAGTTCCCTGAGTCCTACACAATCTGTGTTCTACCAAACCAACCATAGTCCACTAGCCTTGCATGACGGCCCATCCCCCCAAGTGTTCCAACAGAGTCTCTCATTTTACAGCCTGCATCAGACTGAAGAAAGAGGAAAGGCTTCTAATTTTAATATTATTTTATTTTAACCATGTTTATGATGCATTTCCACCCAGCTTAGGGCCCCCAAGGTTGAAAACAATCAAAAATGCTAAAGTCAGGTTTAAAATACCTAAACAGAAAACAATTAAAACAACAATTAAACAAAACCCATAAACACATTAACAGGAAGGAGGGTCAGTGAGGGAACACAAAACAAAACAGAAAGATGGCCACCTGCTAGATCACAACAATGACAGAGTGGGACAGATGAATCCCCGTGAGGAGGGAATTACATAGGCCCCTTCTCCCCTGTGGGGGTGGAGATCCTGTACCCCCCACCTCTTGCTTCCCACCACTGCTCCCAGTGGCAGTATGAGGGGAGAAAGATTAAATTGTCATTAGGCCAACAGTGTGATGTCTCTTCTAGTAAAAGCAAATGAAATCATACCTGTTTACGAATTGTCAGAAACTCTATGGCAAAACCCAGGTGTGACATCAGTCATATGGTTTTACCCAGGGCTTTTTTGGTAGAAAAAGCCCAGCAGGAACTCATTAGCATAATAGACCACACCCAATAGCATAAACTCATTATCATATTAGGCCACACCCCTGACAACACATTTCATTAGCATATTAGGCTGCACCCCCATGTTACCAGAAGTGTGGTCATCCAGCCACACCCACCTTTTGCTTCTTATTCTGTTTACCTTGTTTGTTGTCAAAACCCAGGGCTTTTTCTGTAGCAGGAACTCCTTTGCATGTTAGGCCGCACACCCCTAATGTAGCCAATCCTAATGGGTTTCAGCTGTTGGGTGTGGCCTATTATGCTAATGAGTTTCTGCTGGGCGTGGCCAACTCCGGAGCCAGCCGGAACTCCGTTCCTGTGCGTTCCTGCCCAAAAATAGCCCTGGTTTTACCACAGAATTGACACTGATTCCTAGAGAGGTATGATGTCAGTTCCAAATTTTTCCTGGGACAGAGATTATGCTGTCACTGATGGCTGCCATCCCCATGATCTTCCACTGGTTGCATAGTTGCTACCCAGGTAGACTCAGAGGGCAGGGGAACCTGAAGAGGACCATAGTGGTTGGGTAGGTTCAATTTAGTGGGCTACAAGTTTAGTGGTTTTAATTTAGTGGGCTACAAGTTATGTGAGGCCACTCTTAATGGCTTATCTGGATTTCATATAACCATAAGGTAGGTTTGCCAGCTCCAGACTGGGAAATTTCTGGAGATTTGGGGGTGGAGCTTGGGGACAGCAGAGTTTGGGGATGAGAGGGAACACAGCAGGGATGTGATTCCATAGAGCCTATCCTCTGAAGCTGTAATTTTCTCCAGGGAAGCTGATTTCTGTAGTCTGAAGTTCAGTTGTAATCCCAGGAGAACTACAGCATCCACCTGGAGGTTGGCATCCATACCATAAGGAGATGGTAGCACCTAACCATGAATGTTTTAAAAAGACTACAGGTCAAAGTAGATGTGTCCTGGATGATATATAATTAGGATCTTCCAAGATTATTTTAAATGAAGGGTGAATTCTTGCAGGCCACTTAAAGTGCTTTTCAGCCCTTCTTCACGGTTGGTGAGCACAGGCGGAAACAACAGAAAGGTGGTTTTAATTAAGTACACTTGTACTAGTTTTCTGAATTGATTGATGGCCATGCAGGAAGGTTTATTCACAAGTGCATGTCAAACTGCACCATATTACAAGGTACTGGTGATTTACAGCTTCAAATAAGGGGGAAGTCATTGTTATTAGGCATTGCGATCTTTCCCAATCTTCAAAGTAACCGCACGGGGCTGTTAGTTCATTTTTTCTTTTTAAAGCAGAAGAAGATCCTAATCAGGATCTCCCCTGTCATGTCTAGCTGGTCCCATATGAAATAGGAACAACTGTTAAAATGAAGCAGGACACACTTTTAAAAAATGGCCGCCTGCCAGGTATCAGCCTGGTGCTCCTGCCTCTACCTTTATATGTTCTGCAGCAAAGAGAGAAGAAGGCTAGATGGAAAGCAAATAGGAGACCATGGGGGCAGAGATATGGGAGCAAACATCAGCGATGGTGTGACATCCTCTCTAGGAATTGCTGGAAACTCCATGGTAAAACCACAGAGTTTCCAGTGATTCCTAGAGAAGACTGATGTAACTTCTGGGTTTCCCCCAGAAGTGATGTAATACTGATGCCCCCACCGCGTCCCCCTCCCCAGACTCCTACTGTTTGCCAGGCCATACCTGGGAACCCTAAAGAATACTCAGTAGGGTTGCCAGCCTCCAGGGGGTCACTGTGATGTGAATGACTTAGACATTTAGTTAATCTTTTAAAGGTAAACATCATATCCTGTCCTTATATATAAAGCCATTTTCACATCCAACGTTTGATGCGCATCAACAGTGGTTGGCCGCAAGAACTGCCAGTCAGAAGACACTGGCTGGGCTGACTGGCTGCTTTGCGGAGTCCCACCCATGTCAGCCCCGGCCAGCCTCCTCGGCTCACTCTGCTCTGGTCCTCGGACACGACAGGACTGTCTGCAGGGTAAGTGCGGGGACAGGCCCTCAAGGCAGAGGCAGGTGAGCCGGAGAGCTCTCTGGAGGCCGCGGGGAGACATTTAAATGTCTCCGTTGGGCTTCAGCCTAGCCAGAGAAGCCCCGCAGAGGCTCCCACCAGTCCTGTGCCTTCTTGGGGCCCTGCCAGGCCCACAGTCGTCGGTCCCCTCTTCCCCCCCTCCCACCAGTCCCGCGGCTTCTCTGGGCCTTGCCAGGCCTGAGGTCGCCGCTTCGTTCTCCTCCCCCCGAACTGTCCCCGCGGCTTCTCTGTGCCTTGCCAGGCCCAGAGTTGCCGCTTCGTTCTCCCCCCCTCCTGAACTGTTCCCACGGCTTCTCTGGACCTCGCCAGGCCCAGAGTCGCTGCTTCCTTCTCCCCCCCAGAACTGTCCCCGCAGCTTCCCTGGGCCTCGCCAGGCCCAGAGTCACCGCTTCCTTTTTTTTTTTTTTCTTTCTTTCTTTCTTTCTTTCTTTCTTTCTTTCTTTCTTTCTTTCTTTCTTTCTTTCTTTCTTTCTTTCTTTCTTTCTTTCTTCTTCCACCCACCCTACCTTTCTAGGGCTCGTTGTCTTCGTCCACAACAGGCTTTGCTCTCTAGTTATATTATAAATGAAACTTTGCAATATTACAAGGAAAAGTCCATTATTCTCAATTAGCACCCAGATATAAACTCATTTAATCCCAACTTTCCTCAGGAGTAATCCTATTATGTTAAAAGGTGTCAGCCTCTTGATACAGTTCAGTGTTATGTTAGGAGCAAACCAGTGCTTAACTTCTTCTTTACTGTCTTCAAATTATCCTGGAAAAAACCCATGGTTATTTAAAATGAAAAGCAACATGAAGCTGAATGGAATCCTATTTTAGAACTTACTTCTGGTTCCATTTCAAGTGTTTTTATTAGGAGCAAGCCAGTCTTGTCTTCTCTAACTAGGTGCAAAAGCCTTCTCTATTATACTGGCTGAAATGCTCTCCATGATCTACTAAATGTCTTAGTCCTTCACATCACAGTGTTTGACTGGTGTATTTCCTATGGATAACTGTGATCCCTTCTTGGTTTATTCAATCTCCAGGTTGTGGCTGGAGATCTTCTGGGATTACAACTGATCTCCAGGCAGTAGAGATCAGTTTACTTGAAGAAAATTGCTGCTTTTGAAAGGTGGATTCTATGGCATTATACCCCATTGAAGTCCCCTCCCCCACCCTCCTCTGGCTCCACCCCCAAAATTTCCAGGTGTTTCCCAACCCAGGAAACTCTCGTGGATAGGAAGTATACAATAGTGGACTTGTCTCAATAATAATCTTTGAATATTTTAAAACACAGCAGATAATTTAGCTTAAAGAAAACTGATGGGTTCCAAAGACATAAAGGCAGCTGGTGTTAAAAAGTTAACAACAGTATGTACGTGCACACACACTTATAAAAGGAAGAAGGAGAAAATGAAAGCAAAATAGATTAGAAGTAATTAGCTCTTATTGCAGAGCTCATTACAGAGGGAGAACAAAATATATTTTTAACCCAGAGACAGAAAATATATCAAAGGGTATGAAAAGATTTTCATGCAAAAGAATACTGTATCGTCTTTCATAATACAGATGTCAGTGCACTGACTATTATTTAGAGAGCATGGGGACAATGAGTTCACAAAATGCTTGTTATGTAAAATCCTTTCCAGATCCAGCTTTCAAAATCTGCCCGGGGGGGGGGGGGAGCTGAGTCTCAAACGATCTTATATTCCACATATAGATTTGAGAGGCAAGTGGTATGCATCTGCCCATACCATTCATACTCTGTTTATCCATGTGCTATATATGCAGCTGCTTCCACACTCAGCATACAGAATTACTGCTTTGGTGAGACAATGAGCAACCCTCTGTTCACATGCATTCTTTCTGATTGATCCAAGCTAGACTTTTTCTGGGTGTATGTGTTTGTATTTGATTAGTAGTGTTTTTGGATGTTTAAATTCGTATTACATCATGAGGAAGCGAAAGGTATGGTATAGCCAGATCTCACCAAATCTCAGAAGCTAAGCAGAGTTGTTCTTGGATGGGTGGATACCACCAAGGAAAGCTCTGCAGAGGAATGGCAAATCACCTCTGCTTCTCACTTGACTTGAAAGCCCCTTGCTGGGGTCACCGTATATCACTTACGATTTGATGGCACATATATTACATCATGATTTTATATATCTTTTAGTAATTCTTGTTGTACGTTATCTTGCAGTCCCTTTGGGGGGGGTGCTAAAATGTCTGAATGAATAAATTTAATGGGATCCTCCTATCCACTGGGAAAGGTGGTTCTGTATCAGCAATAGCAATGATCCTACAGAATACAGAAAAAGTTTGGAGACGGATAATAGGTTCTTCAGAGATCACTACCCATGTTGCGTGTACACTCCTTTATAATACAAGAAAAATGAGTGTGCAAACCATGGAAAACAATGCTTTTCTCATACCATACTCAACTGGAGACTATCTCAAGCCAAAAGTCCTTTTCAAAGTAGGGTTGCTAATCCCGCCCCCCAAGCCACTGACAGGGGATGGAGGGTAGGGTTACCCGATCCAGATTGGAAAACTCCTGGATATTGGGGGATGGAGTCCAGGGAGGACAGGGACCTCAGTGGGGTACAGTGCCATAGAGCCCACCCTACAATGCATCTATTTTCTACAGGGGAACTGATATCTGTAGTCTGGAGATGAGCTGTAATGTGGGGAGATACCAGGGTCCCGCCTGGAGTCCGGCATCCCTGTTTGAAAGCCAAAAACAACAACAACACACACACATACACACACACACGGATCCCTGGATCAAGGCTCATTCTTATTTTGGGAGGAGTTCTTCCAAAAGCAACCGCAGATCTTTTGTGCAAGAAAGAAACAAGACAAATTCAAACCTCACCCAGGAGGGGGGGGGGGTATTCAGCACTCACTTACTATGGCCTAAATTTAGCCCAATCCAACAAGCTGCCACTGAAAACCACTTTCATTAAGATTTCATCGAATAGGGAAATTAATTCAGCAAACCATGAACACTCTCAAATATTGGCATTTAACAGAATGTGCTTGGAATTTTAAAATGGTTTTGTACAACCATGACAAACACCTGCATAAAAAGAGCTATGCAGATGCCATGGCAAGAGAGCTGGATTTCAATAATGCCGTAGGTATTAATGTTTTAGTTATGAATGCATGCAAAACATTTCAAACACTTGCAGCTGCAGTACCAAGCACACAATTGATTCCTTAGCACCTATCTAGGCATTTCTAAAAAGAGAAATTTATTTTGGCAGCATGCTTTGTACAGAGTTTCAGAGTATTAAAACGTTCAGACATGCTGATCCTACTATTCACAACAATGCAACAAAACTACATTTCATATACCTTTTGTTTATTTCTTCTGATGACTAAGGGAAGGAAATGGAGGGAAGGAATGGATTAATGCCTGTTATGAAATATATCTGACCTGAAAGTTACAAGATGCCATTAATGGACATTGCATGGCCCAGTATTATATCAACACAAATAGGCTAAGATGCCTGAACGTCACGGGAAGACCATGTCCCTGTGTCTGCAAATGGTGCAAGTTCATGAAAGCAGATCTTTCTTGCCTTCCTCCAGCAGCCATCTACAGCTCACCAAAAGCTGCTGCTGAACACTGGGGTTCAACCAGAGTACTATCCCATTCGGGGGGGGGGGGTTGCAGGAAGAATTGCCCAAAATTCGTCTCCTCCCCCTGGTACAAGCTCTAGCTCTGTGAGGTGGAGGCAATTTGGCTGCTTCCCCTGCATTTCTGAACCCCACCTTCCTAGCACCATGTGGCACATTGTTCACATAACTATGCAAAGATCCTGGGGGTGTGCTATTTGACCTGTTGGGAAAACCCACATATATATTTGTGGGTTTCCCCAACTGGCCAAATGGAATACCCTACCCCACTGCCTGATCATTTTAGGTCAGGAAAATGTGGGGAGGGACAAGGCTGAAACTCTTCTCCACATGCACTGCAGTCGCAATCCAAATGGGACATCGGATGCACAGGAACTGAGGAGAACCTGCAAGCCACCCGTGACTGTTACGCCCAGAGTCAGGGCATAGGGTAGGGGTCCCAGACCCAACCTGATTATCCCACAAACACTTTCCTGGAGCTATGAGTCAAGGGGAAGTGTTGCCTTTCTACAAATGGCACCATTTACAACTGCATTTAGGATCTGATTTCTTTTTTCACATATCTTTTTTTTAAAACTAGATAGTAGTAGTAGATATTTTAAATGTATGCATTAGGGCTGCAAGGTCTAATCTGTAGATTAATCAGTTAAAGCTTTTGGCCCCAATCCCAGAAAACGTTAATTGAGTTTAAATCCCACTGAAATCATGAAAGTTTAAATTGCCATTACTAACTTGGACCAATTTCAATAGGAATAAAGCATTTTTTAAAATCTGGACTGAGGCTTAAGTTTGTTAACTGGTAAGGCCCACTGTTGATCAGTGGGGCTGCAAATTAAAGCCACACAATTCATTGGTGTGACTGTTTTACAGTATTAGAGAATGAAGAACATTCATATAATGATTTCATTGCTTGAAGTACTTCAGATACATTATCACGCTGTAGTGTTGCCAACTGGCCTGGGGAAAGATGTCCTGCCTCTTTAACAGAGGCTAATGAGATGTTATTTATGAGGTGATGTTACTTACCTCCATGTTTTGAAAAACTCCAGTTGCCCATTTCCACACATTAAGCCTGTATTAAAAGTATAGAATATTTTTCTGCAGGCCAATTGGCAACTTTATCAAGCTGTAACCATTAAAATAGCTGTATAAGGAAAGCCAGTATTATTATTAAAGATGGGAAGCATGAGCTAAGGGGAAATTACTTGACTAAGGCCACCGAGTGAGTTTGTGGCTGAAGCAGGATTTAATCATAGTTCATTTTCTTGGCAACTATGCATGGCTATGTATGCAGAGGTCATTTCGGGGGGGAACGCGGGGGAACACAGTTCCCCCGGGTGAGGTGCAGGGGGGCGGGGCACATGATGAAGCCCCGCCCCCTGCTTCCGGCCGCCCTGCTTCCAGCCCTCATTCAGCCAGGAGGAGGCAGGAGAAGAGGGAGGGTAAGTTGCTTCCTCCCAGCCTCTCCCCACCCCTGCCTGCCTGGGGCCAGGGAGGGCCTTGGCGGGGCTTCCTCGCACTCCTGCTGGCCTTGCAGGTCCACTGCCGGGCCCCTGATGTCAGGGGGTGTGGTATATGCTAATGAGTTATGGTAATGAGTTCCCCTAGCTCTTTTTCTTCGAAATGACCCCTGTATGTATGTACCAAATATACCACTGCATACTAAACATACCGAATAGGTATACATATACTTGATAATATGTACGTAGATTTAAATATAATCAATTGAATCAGTTAAATACAGAAAATAATCAATTAAAATTAACTACAATTTTATACACTATATGATGCCTAGATTCAGAAGAATTTCTACAGACGTTAAGAGTATGCTATTCTGCTATGCTTGGTTGTATCCATATTATTAATCTAATTGTCTTAATCTCCTGAGTTCATAATAGCCTTTGTAGTCAGATTAAAGTAGCACACTAGTAGAACCTCTCTCTCCTTTTTTATTTTTAAACTATGGGCCATTGACCACTGTTGACCCCTAGTCTATTTTCAAGGTCAAACAGCTGAGGAAAATGTTGGGCCATTTGAGTTTTTCTAAAAGAAATCTAACATGTACACTTTTCCCTATCAACAATGAAATATTATGAAACATTTTATCAGCGTTAATGTTGTTTTGTACTTACCCTTAGGAAAACAAAATCATCCATTTCTTCAGTTTCCTTTATGATAGTCTCCAAGTTTTCTTTTGCTGTGTCAATATAGTCTTGAAAATTAACCATCTGTTCATAGAGGTCCTCCATCTTTGTGTTCTTTATTTCTTCAAACCTCTGTGCCTTTTGGTCATGGTGTCCTAGCACTGTCTTGACAATGTTTTCATTTTGCTCTTCCAAAAGCTGTTCCTTTCCCTTACAGTTTTCCTAGACATAAATGCAGTATTTTCCCACATGTTGGAAACACAAAATTTATTGGAAAAACTCCTGATCACTAGGCATTTCAGAGCTGCTTTCCTCAGATCTAATTCTTCATCACACGAAAGATGCTATGTACCAGAGTGCATTAGTGTTCTGCCTTGAAAAAATTAGTGTGCCTTGAAAAATTAAGCCACTATGTTGAAAAATTATGGCTCAATTGTCCCTCAATAGCCGCTAAAGTAGGAAGAAGAAGAGATTGGATTTATACCCTGCCCTTCACTACCCAAGGAAGTCTCAGAGCGGCTTACAAACTCCTTTCCCTTCCCCTCCCCACAACAGACACCCTGTGAGATAGGTGGGGCTGAGAGAGCTCTTTCCAGAACTGTCCTTGAGAGAACAGCTCTGACAGAATTATGGCTTCCCCAAGGTCAGCCAGCCAGGTGGAAGTGGAGGAGTGGGGAATCAAACCCGGTTCTCCCAGACTAGAGTTCGCGCACTTAATCACTACACCAAACTGGCTCTCAGAAGGCCATATAGGGTATTGTTTCTTCTCTGTGTGTGTCATTATAGCCGTAGTGATGGCATCTCAAGGCAGGAGGTAAGGATGAAACTTCAATTCCTTGGTGCAACTTGTGCTAAATACAGAAAATAGATAAGGTAGTGGTGTCATTGCACCACCAACGTTGCACAGCAACACTCTAGTTACTTGTAAGTGCAGAATGCCTGAGCTTCAGCCACAAGCTCCATTGACTCTTGGTATCCTGAAATCTGCAACAGGATTGGTCGGTGTCGGGAGACAGACCAATCAGGACAGTGGTTGACATTTGGTGGGAACAATTCCTATTGGTTCCAAGCTCTCATTATTGATTGGATATTATTGTTCTAGGGCGTGTGGTTTTCCTTGGTTCAAATTGTATATAGTTGAGTCCTTCTGTATGTTTGTTGCTGTGTTCTGAGCTGAATAAACAAATCACTTTCGAAAAGAGCTGCCTCAAGTAAGCATTTGAGTGGTTCTCAACGCATTACAATCATCTTAGCCCATGGCAGGTTCTACTACACATTACAGCTGTTATGAACATTGAAAATCTTCCTTGATAATTGTGAGATGTCACCAGAGGATATGACTCTCTGAGAGACATTTTTTGTCCTACATCTTTGTTCAGAAGAAGATCTTCCTTCAAAACGGCAAGACATTCCGGAGATCACCGTCAATATATTTGTCTATGATTATGTATATTATTTTTGTTCACTTTTCTATGATTCTTTAAAGACATATATTAAGCGTCACTTTTTCACAGTTTTTTTCTTGTTCTCCGTATTATCTCATTACTGTGCCAATCAGTTGTTAATATACCATCATTCTGCCATGATGTAAATAGGTTATGAACTGCAGCTAAAACATGGCTTAAGCTTCACAAATGAATACTAGAAGACATTGTGTGGCATCCAAAGATTCTCTTCCACTAAGTGAGAGTCTTCTCCTTCTCCCTTAGGAGAAAGGATCCAACCCTCTTGCAATAATTAATAAAAATTCATAATCACAATATTCAGATTGGAATGATCGTTTCTAAAAGTGAGTGCAGTGCTGACATCAGTATTGTGAAATATAAGTAAAACCTCTGATTTAAATTTTGTGTGTATAAGTTGATTTTCCCCTCAGTACATAGTTCACTAATGCCATCCAGTTTCTTCTTAGACTCCTCAAAAGGTCACTCATGCTGAAATATTTTAATAGTGGGTAAATAGAGAATAGTTAGCTAAAAACTGTCTCATCTTGCGTAGAAAGAGAACGTAAGCTCCTTTCTGTTGAACAATTATTTTTAAAAGTCACGAATGTTTAAACATAAACTTCGGAAAAAACTAAAAGTATTAAATGAGAAGAGAATACAGATATCATACTCACCTCAAGAGTATTGAAAAGGGCCTCAATCTCACTGACAAACCCTTCAATCTTCAAAGACCTTTCTTGTAAAACATCTAGGAATCCATCCAATTGACCCTACAATTTAGAATTGTTAAATATTTTTGAATATTTGAATTAGAAAATGGTTTCTAATTGTTGTATATACCAGCTGTGAAGAAATTGTACAATCTATAATATAAAAGACCCCTCACAAAACAGTCCTATGTCTCTCAGCACTTCCACAACACAAGGCTTAGGCCTGCCTGGATCGTTAGGCTAGACAGGGATCCTGAAGCCCTTGCATTGGGTATCCATGCATTACGTCTGTAACTGACCTTGAAATTCAGTTGAGGAAGCTTTACTCGAACATAAACTGCATGGTAGGAACTGGAGAAAAGTACAGATAATTATTTGGGACCTAAAAGAGGTAGCTAAATGGAGCTGCGGTGGCTCAAGTGGTTAAGATGCTGAACTGCAGGCTGTGGAAGGTCAGTAGTTCAGCAGTTCAAGACCCGGGTGCCGCAAGACGGGGTGAGCTCCTGTCTCTAGTTCCAGCTCCTGCCAACCTAGCAGTTCAAAAGCAAGAAATTGCAAGTAGATAAATAGGTACCACTTCGGTGGGAAGGTAACAGCGTTCTGTGCGCCTTGGTGTTTAGTCATGCCGGCCACATGACCATGGAAACGTCTTCGGACAGCGCTGGCTCTTCGGCTTTGAAACAGAGATGAGCACCGCAACCCTAGAGTCGGATTCGACTGGCTTTCGAGCAAGGGAACTTTTACCTTTACCTTTAAAAGAGGTAGTAAGTAAAGTGGGAAGAACTGTGGGATTTTTCTACAATTTCAAGTTCTATTTTATTTAGCAATGAAAACTTCCATTGTTTGAATCTGACTAATTCGCCAATCATGTATTTGGGTAATAGGTGGAAGTTAATTACAGATTGGAAGGGTAAGAAAGAAAGATGCACTTCTTAAAAAGCCCATCTTGACTCAATAGGAAAGAGAAAATAAATGCTTAAAGATGGAATTTTTCTCTGAACAGTAGCTTTTGTTTATTAAGCACTCAAATTAGCATTTTAATAAGGTGAACATTTCTTTATATGTAATTCAGCAATCAGTTAATTTATTTAAAACTAAGATCAGAATCTCAAAAGGCCAAAGTATATGTGCAGGGCACACAGTGGTAAGAGCACAGGTTCTAGAGTTGCCAGCCACCTGCAGAAAAATTGTGCTCCCCTTTAATAGAGGCTTAATTTGTGGAAAAGGGCAGGTGAATTTTTTTTCATGGCATAGAGGTAAATGACATCACCTGTTACATAAATTCCCATTCAGCCTTTATTAGCAGGGCAAGACAATTTTTTTTCTCCTGGCTGTTGGCAACCCTCCTTTCCATTCAGGCTGCAGATTCTTTTATCACACGCCACTCCAGAGGGCCCACTTACCTTCATCAGTGGTTTTTCAGAGGGGGGTGTAGGGTGCAAAGGGCTTGTAGACAGAAAACCACAGTTCACATGCCAGCCCCTTGCTCCCATGCCCTATCCAACATCCCTTCTAATTTTTTTCACCTACTGAGCAGAGCAGTTCACATCCTGAGCAGAATATAACTGCCGTAATCTTAAAATAGGCAATGGGCAGTGTGGCTCCAGATTGCTGCTGAGCAGGGCTTCCTGTGTTAATGAGTGGCTCTGATGTGCACAGTTTAGAGGGAACACTGGCCCCTTGACTACCACCGTGATATAGTGGTCAGTGTCAGACTAGAATCTGGGAGACCCAGGTTCGAATTCCCACTCTGCCATGGAAGCCTAGTGGGTGACCTTGGGCCATTCACACACACGCGCACACACACACCTAGCCTAACCTGCCTCACAGGGTCGTGAAAAGAAAATGGAGAAGGGGAGAATGTTGTAAGCCACTTTGTGTCCCCACTGGGGAGGAAAGCATGGTAATGAAATTAATTAATTAATAACCTCTTCTGAAGGTAAAGGGACTCTCTGAAATGGCATTCAATGTGTTTAATCACTTTATTAATCTTTAATCTGTGGATAGGCCTTGTTTTTTTCCTGATTTTCCAGACCCCTTTGAAGTGCTCTTCAAAGGTTAGAGAAGGTTGGGCTCTTCAAATAATGGAGGCAACAGTCATGAGTTATGCAGTAGCCCTCCTTGACCTTGTTCTGGAGCACTTGGCCATCTGTTCATAAGCTGTTTGTGTTTCATAAACACCCTTGCCCGTTAATCAGATTTCTATACACCTAAAATGAAGGTTAAAAAACAAGGCTGGAAATTAGCATTGGTGTCATCTATGGATTATAAAAGGCATGCTAAACTGCAACATTAAATTGAGAGTGCACATATACACACAGGGGGAAGAATCATTCTGCATTTCCAAGGTGAACTTGTGTTGCACAGGGAAATGTTAACCACATACACACACATAAATGACAGCCATTAAGCATATTGTACTGCCGGCAATGCCAAAGTGGCCTGGATTCTGTTACCTGGATGTCACCTAAAAGAACTCAACATAAGAATAGCAGAAAACAGTACAGGGGGGAAAAGTCTGCTGACTGAAGGTCAGAGGGAGTACTTCATAGCTAAATTTCATTTTTGGCTCTCTCTGCAAGTCACGGAGCCAAGAGATGATGTCATGGGACATGCTCATCCTTGGAGCAAGTCCTTGGACTTTGGAGAATCCACTCTAGGGATGAAACTGAAGCACATGACTCATATTCTTAGTAACTGATTACCATTCACAGTTGTAGTATTAAGGCTCTAGTCACTGAGAAGGTCTCAAACTCTATTGCAACTCAATGGGAAACCTATATTCAACATCAATGGGAATCCAATTCATATTTTAAAAGTTACTCATGGAAATAATACACAATAGCATAATGACTGTGAGCTAGGATGTCCCCAGGTCAGTCTTCAACCTGTTTAGATACCATGCAATATTTCCTCAGCCTCCACTTCCTGCATCTCTACTACACCACACCACACCACACCACACCACACCACACTACACTACACTACACTACACTACACTACACTACACTACTACACTATTACTTTGCCCTGCCTTGCCTTGCTGGATTGTAAGGATTTGTCACCTAATGGAGATGAAATGCTTTATGGGCTCAGAAATCACTGTCTAAATACAAAGTCAATTTTGTAAATATTTAGTTTGTAAATATTTTCAAGGGCTATGTGAAGAAATGCCTTTTTTCTGGGAGGTTTCAGCTGAGCCAAAACCTCTGCTGTGCATTTTAAGTTTTTCCCTCTTTCTCTCTGGGCAGAGAACAGGCAGTCCGGTTGCTTCTAGCTCACCTTCATTCACAAGCTAATAGATCTAGCCGGAGAGATAAGGGGTGGGGTAAGGTCTCCCCCCCTTCTCCAAGCAGGGAACATAGATTTGGAGGACCTTAGCCTAGCAAGGCTCCAAGTATAATCTCCAGGAAACACCTCTTTGACCTGGCCTGGCCAGGTCAGTGGGAGGAGAAACAGATATGATAAAACTCAGGGGAGCAATGAGAAAGCTCTCTCTTTTCCTGGGATGCTGCATCCTCTCCTCTCACAAGGCATCCACTGACCAAGTGCTCACCTCAAGAGCTGGAGCAAGTTTCAAGGCAATGGAAACTTTGTAGGGATTTGTAACTACATAAACTAAAGGGGCCTGTACTATTTTAACTTCTGATAGGACATGTATAGAGAAAAGGGACAGAGGATTTGTGTTTTCCCCATTTCTTTTGGTATCCCTTGTTCAATTTGTGATACTAAAAAGTATGCTTGTAAACATTTTCTTTTTAATAAATACTTTATAACTTTGTATGCTAGCTGTGGTTCTCTGTACCACATAGACCTCCACCATCTTGGACATGCTATTTTAGCACTGGGGAGAAGACAAGTGACTATTGGCAAGTGACTATTCCTCCAGGGGCGTGCAAAGCAGTAAACTTTCCCCATGGTAACCAGATGCTGGCCAGCAGGAGACACAGAGGCAAGGCCTCAGAACATGGAAGGGAAGGTGGGAATCCTGACCCTCCCAGTGGGTAATTCTGGATAAAGGTCAGGTGGTGGCGGCGGGCTACTGAAGAGAAAGTGTTGGGGAAACTTTGGAGGGCAGGGCAGAATAGGGCCTGCCACAGTCTCATTACTCTGACTTATTTTTGTACTACCAGATAAATCTCTCACATTAACATTTAAAAAGTAATAGTCTGGGCTCAAGGAACTACTTTAAATGTGTAAAAGGGCTAGGGCTGGCTGTTTGGTGTGTTTGCCCCTCATTTTTGGATTGAAATGCAGATCTCTTGAATGCCACAGTTTAATCTATTTGGGAAAGATCCCACAATTTCAAATGCAATTGGCCACAGGGAATGGGGGAAGCTGTTCAAGAAATTCAAGCCAGAAGCCGCTTCAGTACATAAAACTAGTCGTATGGTTATTTGCATTCTGGTTAACAGTATTAAAAATAGAGACCCAGGACCTGCTTTTCATAAGGAGCATTAATTTGGAGCAGAATTAACTTATGAAACTCATTACCACAAGACTTAATGAGGGCCACTATCTGGCCCATTCAACAATTCCTTTTGGTACAGTTCTCATTATTATTCTATTCATGTGAGAACTTTCTCCATCATCAGTACAACCCTTTGGAATTTATCTGTTTCACTGTCTATTGATGGTTAGATTTTTTTTTTTGTTCGCTTGCTGTGCAAACTTGGTTTTGTTTTTATTGTAACCATTCCAAGATTGGGAAATTGGAGTAGATTTTTTAAAAATAATTGACAAAAGGGATCTAGACGGATTTGTAGAGAATAGCTCTATTATGGCTATTATCTATAACGGCTAAATGAAGCCTCCATGTTCAGAGGCACTGCACCTCTGAACATCATTTGATGATGCAGCAGCAGCAGGAAGAGACCATGACATTTATCGTTTGCTTTGTAAGCTTCCTGGAGGTATCTGATTGGCCCCTGTGAGAAATAGGTTGCTGGACTAGACAGACCTCTGGTTTGATCCAGCAAATTTTCTTATGGAGAATTCATATTCAGTATGGACAACCACAGAATCATAGTTCTGCTTCAAAGTTCATATCTACGGAAAATAATGTACAGTGCAGTCCTAAGCGGTGTTAGATATTTCTAATACAAAAATTCACTGCATTGACATTTTATTATGGTTTATTTTGTAAGCCGCCTCAGGCAGGTTCCCTGGAGAGGCAGCATAATTGCTTTCAAAAATCATATAAACCATGTGCAAGCTTTTAAAGCAGAATTAATAGTGCATGTACCAAGATATATTTAAGCATGCTTTATTAAATGGAGTGATACTTACAGCCATCTCTCTCATCACAGGTGTTAACTATGGGACTCCCCGTTAGCTTTTGTACTTTTTAAAATCAGATTTGAATTTTACATCATTACATTTCAACCTGTACTTTCTGCATTTCATGGCCCCTTGATCCCACAAAAAAGTGCATACTGAAGATTCACACAGAGCACCTGAACAAGTGGGCTCTGTTTTGCAAAACTTTGTGCTGGAGTCACTTTTTAAAAGTCTTTAAGGTGCCACAAGACTTCTGTTTATTTTTGCTGCAACTGACTTACATGGTTAGTACTATAGTCACGTATGACTATTAAAACGGTGCTTACAGTCCTGCCAAAAGAGCTACTGCAAACATCATAGCATCATACTCAACATCAAGTTCAACAGGTCTTTAAGCCTAACCTTAGGATTGTTGTTGTCAGGATAAAATGAAGGGAGGGCACACAATGTTGTAAGCTACTTTATGCCCCAACTGGACCTAAATTTCATGACAAGTGAAACTTATATTAAGCCCCTAACATTTATTTGTTCTTTCCTTGACCTTGCATATATTCCACTGAAACATCCTCAACTGAGTATCAATGCCATATGAGAACATAAGGATGGAAAATCCAGTGAGAATGTTGGAGATAAATTTAACGGTGTCAGCCACTTACCTTTAACTCAGTCACACCTGTGTCCAGGTTTGTCACGCTGTGGTCTCTATGCTCTCCCCAAAGCTTGTCATCCGCAGATATGGGACACTTGCACTGGCAGCAGTAGGTATCTAATTGTGCCAGCTCTGCTTCTCTCTGTAGAACCTCACTTTCTGGAACATTCTTTGGTAGCTTTTCAAGACCCATCAACTCCTCTTCTTCGGGATATGTACTAGCTTCTTTTTCATTTATAAATTCATAGCTATCACTAATGTGGTCTAAAGATTTCCTGTTGTCAAACAGCAGCTCTTCACGAGCGACCTCTGAGGCTGTTTCTTCTTGAAAAACATCATCTTGTGTCACCGTTTCATATCCCAGGAGCTCAGCCAGATCTTCATCATCACTGTATTCTTCCTCTTTTATTGAGTATAATGGGTAGGATTCAAAATCATGTGACAAAAGAGAGACGTCAAGTCCCCCAAATGCTGATTTTGCTTCAGATGCTGAAAGCTGATGTTTTGTATCTTCTCTATTGTGCATAGCTAGATCACTGGGAATATTTTCTCCAACTCTTTTTTCATATGTTTGCCCCTCAAAGTCCCAAGATGGAAGATGTTCACGATCTGAAGCATATGCGCCTTGCGCCACAGGTTCAGGGACTGACACTAAGTGTTCTTCTACTTGTCTCTCACTTTGCCAGTGAGTGCTAACATGATGGAATGTTTCAGGAAACTGAGCGCCTTCTTCCACAGGTTTTCTTACTGCATCATTATGTACTTCATCAACTTCTGTTATTTCAAATTGTTGCGCTTGGTCAGTTGCAAGACCAATAACATCCTTTGATTCATTTTGCCTAGATGATTCCTCTTGATAAACAGTTGCTGCATAATCCAGTATTGGACTAGACTCCTCATCGCTTGTTTCCTCTGGCAGCATCTGGCTTGCTTCTGAAGAAGAGGATTCTTCTCTGTTCTGACTGCTGTCATCACTGGTGGCACCTGAGCGATAGAGCCTGCTTCCAAAGGGTAGGGCATGTGTTGGCTGACAACTCACAACTTTTACATCACTTGCGATCTCTACTGGCCTGTCTATCGGGGCATCATTAACCATTTTTCTTGGTGACAAGGCCCCTGCTTGGGCCATTGCTTCAGAGGGAATATAAACAGACTCACATTCCTTTTCATTTGATTCATATGCACCTTGCAAGACACTTAGTTCTTCTTTAACTTGCTGGTCCTTCAGAACTTGTTCCCTTTGGGAATCTTCCAAGTTATTTGGACTACCATCTTTAGGAATGCCCCTGTCAAAGTAAGTTGTAATTTCATCATCTGGGGCACCCTGTTTTCCCTGCAAAGGCACATCAGTATTCTTAATGTTTTCATCAGAAGGATGTTTACAGCTGTCTTCCTTGGATTCTGTCTCTGCTTTTTCATACAGATCCCTATTCCAAGATACCAAAGCATGCTGCCCTGCTATCAGCTCAAGGTTAACTGACTTGTCTGGCAAGGGAATTAATGGAATTTGGGGTAACATGCCATTTTCTGTGTTATATAAAGGTGCACCTACTAAGTTTAGCTCCTCCTCTATCTTTTTGTCACTTTCCCTAACAGAATCAACTAGTTTGTCTTCATTTGATACCGTTGAGATATCTTTGTGGGTAGTTGTTGTACTTTCATTCCTTACCATTCCATTAAAAGTTTCATCCAGTTTGATTTCTAGTAAGGAAAACTCCAAAACATTTTCCAGGCTTGCAGCTGGAGATGCGGTTTCCTCAGCATTTTCCTTTATAACATCCAGTGACCTCTGCACGCCCTGAGCAGATTCCTCTTTTCCTGTATGTGTGAAGGAGCTGTCGTCAGTCAAGGTATGCTTTTCCAAATAATCCAAACTAGTGACATTTAAAATACCATCATTTTTGCTTTCTGGAACAGTTAAAATTTCCTTTTCACTATTTATACTACTCTGAACATCTGTTTCTCTAACAAGTTCTTTTAATTCATTTTCTTTATTTTCAAAGTTGGCTTTTTTAAAGTTGTCTGAAGTTTTTGTATCTGGTTTACCCATTGAAGCTTTCAGGTCAACAACTAAATCTTCAATAAGATGAGATGGTTGGGTTTTCTGGGAGGAAACTGGTTCCAAGTATTTTAATTTCTCTGGCATGCACGTATCTTCTTCTTTATCAACTGACAAAACAAATGCGGGGACATGAACATTTCCCATCTTGTGATCTTCAGACTTACTGGATGCATCTTTCCCTTGATCAAGTTCAGGAGCAGCTGTGGCTTTTTCCCTTGGTTTTTCATCATCTTTTAATTTGTTCTCTTTTTGTAAGTTGTTTTCAGGTTGTTTCCAAGTTATGTCTGCATAAGGTAAATCCTTTATGTCTTGTATTTCTAAAACATTTTCAGTGCTAATTACAATAGTCTTATTGGTAGTTTTATCAGAGTCTGCTGACCATGGTTGGGTATCATTCATAGGTTCTGATAATACAGTATCAGAAGATTCATTCAAAATTAAATTAGGTATTGTGGGAATATTACAGATCTCTTCTCTGTCAGCAGCCTCTGCTCGAAGTTCATGAGAAAGCTGTTCTGTTTCAAAATGTGTCGGAGAAGGCTGGATTTCCCTCTTAATGGCTACTTCAGTCTCAGGAGGCAAGGCTGAACCATTTCTGGATCCTTCTACCAACAAACTGGGTTCTTTGAAAGGAAGTTGAGTGTCTAGCTTCTCTTTTTCTTCAGCCTTAGGAAATGAAGTTTGCATTTCTTTTGCCTCAGAAAGGAGAAATGCAGCAATGGAAAATGGCTCTTCTGACACCACTGTCTCATGAAGGCAAGGCTGGACTTCTGCTTTTTCAGTAAAATCCATCAAAGCAGAGTTTGATTGTCCCAACACTGCTGACACTGAGGCTTCTGGTGAATGGGGACAACCCACCTGCTTCTCCACTATGTCAGTGTGAAGAGATGAAGCAGGCTGTTTATATTCTAACTTTTCAGCTTCAGACTGTGGTGGTTGGATTTCTTTTTGCTCTGCATCCATAGATTCTGATGATGTAGAAACGACAAAATCTACTTCTGCAGTTTCAGGCAAGTTGCCCCTAAGCTCCACCGTTTCCTTCTCTCCAGCAGGCTGGGATAAATCTTGAACAGCTGCAGATGAATAAGACTGCATTGCTTCCATCTCCAGTTCTTTTATTGGCTGCAGTAAATCTACGTGTTGTGGCTCCTGTTGCAAGACTGGTAACTGTAGAGACTTTGAATGTTCAGTCTCCAAAGGTGTTCTCTCTTGGTTATCTCTTTCCTCTGTGGGATACAATAATCCCTCATGTGCAGGCACTGATTGAACAATGGAAGGTAAATATTGTGTCATCTCCTGCTTGCTGATCCCTTCCATAGTATTCATTAATGTCCTATTTTCTGGTTCGGACTGTGCTGTTACAGGGCAATATAGCTCAATATCCTCATTCCTTCTCTCAGATGGTGCAGTGGCGAGCAAGTGAGACTGAACATCTAGTACGTCCCTTTTTTCAGCAGTCAGTTGTTTTGACTCTTCAGTCAACAGTGAACGAGACCATGCCTGTTCCTCTCCTGCATCAACAACAAATGGCAAAATAGTTTCTTTAGAAAGGTACTCTTCAGAAACATGTGAAAAAGAAGGAGCTGTTTCTTTTACTGCTCCAGAAGCTTCATCTTCTGCAATGGACTTTGATTCTTCGGGCACAATTTTTATAGCCCCGGATGAACGAATGGTCTCTTCCTTAATTTCACCCATGAGGAAGGCTGTAAGGGACAGCAGCTCCTCTGGCACTGATTCTCGTTTGTTGGGGGAAAGGCATTGATTTTCTTCTTTCTGTGGTTTGTCCTTATAATCTGGCACAAGAAAATTTGATTGTTCTGGACCTGGCATGGAAGTTTCTAGAGACTCTGTGTCACCTAGAGAGAACAATGAAACCATTGGAGATTGTTTGGATGCCTCATTAGATGAACAGCTTTTAATTCCTTGTGGTTCTGGAGGAGCAGAAGATGTCGGGGTTGTGGGTGAATAATGTTCAGTTTCTTTTGCCTCTGCTTCGGATAAAATTCGATGGGCATGGTCTGACCGTGGAGTTACAGATCTGTCTCTTTCCTCAGCACTCGGCACTGGGAAAGACACATCATAAGGCTTTCTTGATTCAGATGTGGATGGCAATACCTGTACATAGTCTGGCTCCAAGTCCATAATTGCAGACTGAATAGGTTGCTTTGCCACCTGTTCTGATTCAGGTGCTGCAATGTCATGTGTAATTACTTCAACTGCAGAATTTTGTGTGTTTAATAATCCAGTATCCGGGACTGCTAGTCCTCTTGAATTGTCAGTATTATCTTGAGGTTCTGTTGAACAAACTGACTCAGATAAATCTTTTGCAGATGCAGGCAAATGAAGCTGGATTTTATTTATCGCCGTTTCTTCCACTGATTGTGATACATTTGACTCCTCATTTTGTAGACTTGTAGATGATAGTACTTTAGGAGTTTGTTGCATCTCCGTCTGTACTCTCTCTTGCTTTTCTGTCACATGCACAGGACCCAGTGAATCTGGATGTGAAAGTTCAGTGATGGATTGGTTCATAAGTTTGTTATCTGCTTCATTCGCAGAACTCAATGCAACTGTTGCTTCCATCTCCAACTGGGATTGTACGGAGTCGTGTTTATTCAGCTCTTCTGTTTCAGGTGCAACCAAATGTTTCATCTCGAGCTGTGTCGCTGCAAATAAATGGTGGTCTCCTTCCTGGCTATTGTCTCCAGTGTGATACAATGCATCCTGAACTTCAGTGTGATACAATGCATCCTGAACTTCAGAATACAGATTTCCTTTTATAGATGGAGGGGCACTTTTTCCTAACTCTGCTTCTTCTTCTAGCCGAACAGATGCTTCGGGAGGAGGTTCAGCA
>NW_015176514.1:277531-297899 GCF_001447785.1 Gekko japonicus | reverse complement strand
AGACAGAGGAAAATCAGGCCAGATTGTCTTCTCTTCAGCAACAGCAGACGCTCTTGAAATAGACACTAATTCTTCAGAGGGAGCTTTTGTGGTTGAGTCTGGCTGAATTTCTAATTTTGTCCTGTCAGCATTTTGGACAGCCACAGTGGGAAGCAGCATTTCTGAGATCGAAATTGCTTTCTCAGGAGAACACAGAAGACTGTCGTGTTTCTCCATCTGTTCAGCAGTGTATGGTAAAATAGAGTTTGGCTGTTCTGACTGAGGTATTGCAGTTTCTAGTGAGGATGGCTGAGTTCCCTGCTTTTCTACATTGTCAGTTGGAAGAGATGAAATAGAAGGTAGTTGATCTGAAGTCTCCTTGAGTATTTCAGTAGGCGAGTGTGAAGCTGCTTCTGTGTCTCTGAGATGTGATGGTTTTATATGCCCTGATCCCTGCAGAGACTTTATAGGTTCAGAAATAACTGGCTCTTCACTTCCCGACTGTACTATTGCTACAGAGTGTCGGTGAACTTCTTCTCTTTGTGCTGTGGGAATGGGGAGTGACGAGTCTAGATGTTGAAGTTCTAGCTCTTTTGTCTGATTCTCTGCTTTATCTCCCAAATAAGACACTTCTTGAAATCCTGGCTCTAATAATGCGGTGACAGCTGCTTGTGTCTGAACACCCTGCTTTTCAAAATTAAATTCCAAATGATCTTTTTCTTCTTTCTCAGCTTTACCCATCAGTTGCGAGAGCTGTGGAAGTCCAAAATGCTCTTCTACACTTGGGCATTGCTGTATTTCTGTTCTGTGATTAGTGGAAGACAAAACAGGTTCCGTCTCAGCCTCTCTAGTCTCTGATTCTTCTGCTGAAGGCAGCACAGGCAGGTGATCCTGCTCTGTTTGTAACACTGTAGTTGCTTGTTTCTGTGCATCTTCTTTCTTTAAATATTCCACCTCTGACTGCCTCATTTCTCGCTTTTCTGTTTCCATAACAGAATGTGGTGCTTCTGCCTCTTCAGGCAGTGACTCTGCAGGTGAATGAGGAGGAATTATTTGCTCCCCATTTTCTTCAGCAGAATGCAACACAGCCGAATCTTTGCTCTCCAGTTTTGAAGGACGCAGTTCAGTATCTTGGCTTGCAGTTTCAGCTGGAAGAGAGCGTTCATGTTCATGCTGGACAGTTTCAGATCTCATAATATTTGGGCCCTGTACATCCCGAGCTGCAGATTCTGATAGCACAACTGCAGTTGATTTGGTCTGGTTCTCCTCTTCATTAGCAGAGTAAGAAAGTGGTCCAGCAGAAACAGGTGAGCACAGCTGAGCTGTTTGCCTCTCTGGTGTGGACCTTGGTGCTTCTGAGTTATGAGGAACTTCTGTAGCCCCTGGTAAATGTTGCTCCATCGTCTGCTTCCCTGTTTCATCAATGAGGTTGGATGACTTTTTTGATGTGACATTGGTTGCCTCGGGGAGAAAAGACTGCTTTGCTTTTTTCTCCACTTCGTCCTGATCATCTGGTGGAACAAACTTTGCACGTTCTGACAGTGATGTTTGGGTGACAGGTGGATAGGATCCATTGTCCAGCTTATTTGCTTTACCAGAAATGGACGACAGAATAGTTGATGGTTTCTCTGAAGCCTTATTTAGAGTTTCTGGCAGAACAGACTTTCTCGTTTTCCTCTCGTCTTTTTTATAGGGAGCCGACACACCAGACTTTGAAAGGTTTGTCTGCACAGGTTTGAGATTATAGCGTATAATTTCCTTCTTGTTATTCTTATCCCTGGTGTCTCTTTCAATATGCCTTAAAGATACCGAAATGCCTTGCCTGGAGAATATTTTTGGTTGTTCGTTTGGCTTCCTGGTGCCACCTGAAGGCAAATCTTTTCCATTCACCCGCCTGAAAATCTTTTTATTTCTCTCTTCCAACACTGCAGTGATCTGCTCAATCCGCGCTCTTACTGTCCCTTTGAGTGGGAGCTCACCCTTTTTTTTCAAGGCATTATCTTTTTCTTCTGGCACTGGACTCTCCACTTCCTGCGTGATTTGTATTAGATAGTCTTTAATCTTCGATGGTTGTACTTGAAACGGCCATGAATGTGGATTGGCAGGATCTAGCTCTCTTGTTTCAGCTGTTACTTGCGTGTTCCCTACAGAAAACTTTTCTCTTTTACTCTCCATGCCTGTATTCTGGTTTGGAAATGGCGGCATCTGATCTAGTGAGCTACTTGTTTTCTGTGCTGTCTTTCCTTCATCCATGAGTCGCCCTGGAGGAGAATCCAGGTATGAGTTGTCCATACTATAAACACCAGATGTGGCACTAGTTTCTGAGGCTTGGGATGTGGAACATCGGCTTGAACTGGTTTCCCATGTCAATCCACTGTCTTCATTTTGAACAATATTCATTGTATCCGGTGACATAGTTTTCCCTCTTCCACTGTTCTGGTTGAGGTTTTTCAAACTGCTAAGGAAACAAATGGTAAGACAAACTGTGACCTTCTCCAACAACAACAAAAAAGCAAAAGCATAAAGATTAAGATACATCAAAGCATTCACAACATGTATTAAGTATAGTTTTATAAAAAGGGTTAAAAATAATTTTTCAGCCAAAAATGCTAAAAGATTGTACTATAAATGCTAAGTCTTATTATATTTGTGTTACATTAATATCAGATTTAAAGCCTGGGAAATATGCCATTGTCACCTTAGTGCCAACTCAAGAATGAGGTGGGACAGAGAGAGGAAGGAACCCAGTCACCTGATATGTGTGAACTGATGTTTTTAAAGGTACAGTCAGGCATACATACCTTAAACATGGAGCCACAGTAATACCTTCTTGAGGCACACATACAAACTTCCAAAGTGAATTGAGCTCAGCAGGAGCAACTGGTTCTTCCCATTTCTGGGAGAGGCTGGCTCTAATTGACTAGCCCCTGTGAAAATTACAAAGTTGCTCTTCCCTTCCTAGTTCAGTATCTTGCTAATCATTGGCTGATCCTGGAGGCAGTCATAAAGCCACTTCCCCTTCACCCAGAGTCTCCATGAAAAAGGACAAGGGGGAAAATGAAAATCCACACTGAAGTTGGAGCTAGGTATGTGTGGAGGAAGAAGTAGAGAGAGGAGAAAAACAGAGGTCAGCCCACAGCAGGGAAATACTCTTGATGCCTGGAGGAAAGAGCTTAGGGCTCTTTAGCTTGGAGAAAAGACGACTGAGGGGTGACATGATCGAGGTTTATAAGATTATGCATGGGAAAGAGCAGTTAGAGAAAGAGGTACTTTTCTCCCTTTCTCACAATACAAGAACTCGTGGGCACTCCATGAAACTGCAGAGCGGTCGGGTTAGAACGGATAAAAGGAAGTACTTCTTCACCCAAAGAGTGATTAACACTTGGAATTCACTGCCACAGGAAGTGGTGGCGGCTACAAGCATGGACGGCTTCAAAAGGGAATTAGATAAGCATATGGAGCAGAGGTCCATCAGTGGCTATTAGCCACAAGGTATAGATAGGGGCTCTGGGGCAAGTGATGCTCTGTCTTCTTGGTGCTTGGGGGGGGGTCAACAGTGGGAGGGCTTCTAATGTCCTGGCCCCACTGCTGGACCTCCTGATGGCACTGGTATTTCTGGCCACTGTGTGACACAGAGTGTTGGACTGGATGGGCCTTTGGCCTGATCCAACATTGGCGTCTCTTATGTTCCTATGTTCTTATGTTCTTATGTCTGTCTGTATACATCCTAAATTGGTAGGGTTGCCAGTCTCCAGGTGGTGCCTGGAGGTCTCCCAAAATTACTAATAGTCTCCAGGTTATAGAGATTAGTTTCCCTGTAGAAAATGGCTGCTATGGAAGGTGGACTCTATGGCATTATACCCCCATTGAGGTCCCTCCCCTCCAGTTTGGTGTAGTGGTTAATCTCTTCTTCTTCTTCTTCTTCTTCCCCCCTTCGCCCCTTCCCCAGGCTCCACACACCCCCAGATATCCAGGAATTTTCCCAACCCTGAGCTGGCAGCCCTATAAAACTGAGTAGTTGTTGTGCTGGGTTGATGCCTCTCTGTCCCACAGTGCTGTGTTCTATGCCACTGTCACATTTGGGTGTGAAAGTGCAAAAACAGTAAGATTCAGAGACAGAAGTGGTGTGTTAAAACTGGACTCTTGATTCTTGCATATCAGATATAAAGGTAGCCATAAAGCTATTTGTAGTTTACCTTGGTTTCAATCTGAAAGAAATTCTCAAGGATTTTACCCTACACCCTAGGGATACTCCCTCTAAAATTTCAGGCCCGGGGATCTCAAAACGTAAGGTTTTGTTTTCTCACAAATACTAAAAATGAGAAGACCTAAACTATTACTTCACTGGAGGGGCTGGTTGGCCATTAGAGCCCTCAGGACTTTTCCTGGTGAGTCAATGGCCGGAGGGGGGGGCTGGGCTCCCTTTCCTCAGCCCCCAGTACTTGGCCTGGACCCTCTGAGTCACTCATGGTGTGGGAAATGTGCACTGCCCATAAGCTTACCAGTTGCCAGTTTCTGGCAGGAAGACTCCAGTTGATGAACTCAACCTCCTGTCCCTGTGCCCCAGACCTGCTAGAAAAAAGACCAGGGGCAGAAATGCATTGTGTGACTCATGACATCATGTCTGCCCAAAACCCCAGTTGTGACACCCTGGCCGTCCCTGAAAATGTCATGGTATGTACTAGTGTTGCCAGCCTCCAGGTAGTACCTGGAAATCTCCTGCTGTAGTGTAGTGGTTAGGAGCGCAGACTCTAATCTGGGAGAACCGGGTTTGATTCCCCACTCCTCCACATGCAGCTGCTGGCGTGACCTTGGGTCAGTCATAGTTCTCTCAGAGCTGTTCACTCAAGAGCAGTTCTCAAAGAGCTCTCTCAGCCCCACCTACCTCACAGGGTGTCTGTTGTGGGGAGGGGAGGGGGGAAAGAAAGGAGATTGTAAGCCACTCTGAGACTCCTTCGGGTAGTGAAGGGCAGGGTATAAATCCAATCTCCAGATAACTAAGATCAGTTCATCCAGATAAAATAGCTGCTTTGGAGTGTGGGCTCCTTGGCATTATACCCTGCTGAGCCCCACTCTCCCCAGGCTCCACCCCCAAAATCTCCAGGCATTTCCCCACCCGGAGCTGGTAAGTAAGTACCATGGAGCTTTCAGGAGTAGCCAGAGCATGGCTCAAAGTGCTTATGTCACATCTGGAGTTGGGGGGCAGATGTGACATCACACATTGTATGATTTAATTTTCACTCTCTGCCCTGCCACTGAAGCTCCTGGGGATTCTGGCCCCTGTCCTGGTATCCCTAGCCACCCAACTAAGACAAGTTGTGGCAGCATGGGGCTGGGCGGGAAAGCAAGGAGCACCATAAGGCAACCTCCTTTCTTCCAGCAAGTTTTTTCTCCCTTCCTCTGTCAGGGGTGGGGCCAGGCAAACCAAGGGCTGGGGCCCTTTTAGTAGGCCATTTTGGCTTCCCAGTTCTTCCCCTCTTCACTGTTCCCCCCCCACACGATTTTTTACCAGAACATACCAGTCTGGCTAGGGTAATATCTTTTCAAACAATGGACTAAGTTCCCCTAACACACACTCCCATTTAGTTTTGAAGTCGATTCTCCCATCACCACCACCCACTTTCTCTACACCTGAGCACATGAAGTAGACTGAGGAGAGAAGAGACCATTCAGAGCAGCTGCTTTTAGCAGTTCCAGCCTCAGGTGAAGTAGAGTAGCTTGATAGTCTTCTCAGTACTGGGGGGGGGGATTATTGATATTCTCTCACAAATTGCACTTAGATACACAGGAATCATATAGCTCTGTCAAAAAAAATTTTTTTACAAAGGACCGAGTCCACAGAAACAATTAACGAAAACAAGGCATTGCTGATGATGACATGATGCCCCTAACAACGGTTTGTGTGGCAGATTTGGCCACAGAAATCATAATAGAAGAGCCACTGGGATCTTTGCTGTCACAGTTCCTGACAGAACATGTCCTCGTGATTCCTGTGGTCTGCTTCTCCAACCAAGCTACCCAATTGATTGCCTGGAGCTATAACATGTAAGGGCCTGACACACTGTAGGGCTTTGCTCTCTTCCAGCCGTTGGCAACACAGGAGGTGTTGCCATTGCCTCCTGGACCTATGCCAGTATCCATCTGGGTCCCAGCTGCCAGTAGCACAGGAGGAGGCTATGCGTACACGTACCTTGCTTGGGGCAACAAAGTACCTTGAACCAACCTTGATATAGGCAATAACTCCCCCCCCCCTTTTTTTTTAAGATTCTGCCTCTGTCTTGGGACTACAGATTTTTGCCTATTGCAGTGGATTGTCAGGAATGAATTCCACAGCTATATCTTTTCTAATCATTGCAGACTGATGGTGGCCAAAGTCACAGCTACCAGAAATCTCTTTGCTGCAGAGCTGTTACAGGGTATGGGCAGCCAGAGAGGAAGCTGCCATTCCAAGAATCTGCAAACACTTACATAGATGGCCAGCCATAAATTCAAGTGCAGCAGAGTAGATTTATGGGGTGACTTGGAATGAGCAAGGTTACTCAGGTCTGCGCCATTTGCTAAAAATCATAAGCTGCAGAAGTGCCTTCAGCCTTGTAGATATCCACCTGCATTAATCCAAGGACACAATGATTCAGTTAAACAGGATGGCTGCAGCGAGATATTAACTCACATATAACCCAGGATGTGGATTGAATGAGAACAAGACATTGGGGGGGGGGGGCAGTCTACTTTAGAGTCCTGAATAAAAAGGCTATATTTAGAAATAAACATTTTGGCAGGAATCGTTATGTGTGCGGCAATATAAGCAGAAGTGTTCCGCTTCAATGCTGCCTTCCCCTCTTCCCTCACAATACACAAGTACAAGAGCTCTGACTTAACTAGAAGAAATATTGACCAGGGTCAGTAATAGCAACAAATCTTCACACTTTTAAAATGCGGTGTTCACTGCCGAACAAATTGCCTGGCCCTGCTGTAATCTATCAGTGTCTCATGCTCAGTGTTTGGGAGGCTCAGTGGCGGGTCTTCTCCATTTTCTTTGAATGAACCAAGCCTCCTAGAGTTGGATGGTGTGAGGCTGGCCAGTTATGGCTCTGGCGGACAATCAAGAGAGAAGCTAGGTCCTGAGACACAGTGGGATAGACAGCATCCAGTTCACTGGAAGAGGCAATAATAAGATAGGATATGGAAGCAAGAGAGTTGGATGTACGTTTCCAAAAAAAAAAAGGCAGGGTTATCTAATGTGTGCCATTCAGTAAAGTGCCCAGTCAAAAAGGTAGAGCCAAGAGAGACATAATTTGCCTGATCGTAGAACTACAATACAGGAGGCACAGATATAGCACAAAAATGGCACCTCCTAGGTCAACTATTCCCACACTG
Organism: Gekko japonicus; assembly: GCF_001447785.1. Lineage (NCBI taxonomy): Eukaryota > Metazoa > Chordata > Lepidosauria > Squamata > Gekkonidae > Gekko > Gekko japonicus. The sequence goes on along the minus strand of NW_015176514.1, from coordinate 290,543 downwards.
TCCTCCCTACCATAATCTGAGGTAGAATTTACCTATGCCCTGACATCATTCCCCCCCCCTCCCACCACCATCAGCCACTAATATGTGTGAGGGCAAGGCAACGTGCAAAGTGATAAAGTCACAAAACAATTAAGTATTGCTTCGTATTGCCAGGGTGGGGTGGGGGGAATAACATAATACTGCAGGGATAATGCACTGCTCTCAGCAGTGACCTCCAGTCTCTCCATCCTCAGCACAGCAGCAAGACAAGTACAACAGGGCCATAAATGCACTTTTGTAGAATTTGAATTGCAAAATAGGCTGACACTCCTGCTCTTACTTCCCTAACCCACTCTGATATCATCTTGAAGATGAATTTCCAGCCAAGTTTCAAAGGTATAACTACTCTCACTGTGAAAAGAAGCACAGGAATAACTTGGGTGGGTTCCCAAAGAGGTCCAAGATATTTATCAGGCAACGGTAGTTATTTAAATTAATCACATCCCATTGGCTTGCATAAGCTACACAAATAAAATCCATTTTGCTAATTAAAGTGCATGTAGGCAAGATGCCCTCAATATATTCATACAAATATTGTTTTATCAGCAAGGACCAAATGTGAAAATGTTTGAACAACATTTCACCAGAGACCCTGTACTCCAAACACTGCCTAACTCAACATGGTGTGGGAGGCTGAATTCACCATCCAGTGTATACCTGGGAGGTTAATTCAACATCAGGATGAACCCCAACCATCCGATAAAGAGAGGCCAATCCAGCCCTATAAGGGTTATCTTGCAGGAAAGGACAAGATAAGAGACTCTTGAATCTGTTATATTTTCAGAATTATTGCATTCATAGGATACCACTATAGTCTTAGCTGAGAGGGATCCTTCCCCAAATCCTCCACAGGAGAAGCAATGTACAGACAATGATATGTGCTTTCACCCGCCCGCATAAAGAAGATTATCCTAGGCTTGGGCGAAGAAGCTTTAAAGAGCTATTCAGGGAAGGTCAAATACACACTGAATAAATTACTTGCCATTTGAAAATTCTTGCTTTGCCATACGTGCAACCATGGGGCACAAAGAATCGGAGGGAGTTCTGTGACACTGAGGCAACAGGGTGAGGAGGGGGGGGGGGGTACCATAAATGTCAGATCTACAGAACAACCCACCAAACTCTGGTTGTTCTATAGATTTGACGTTTATGCTGTAGTTTTTAAAATAAGAGCTATCATTTTATGAATCTAAAAGGCTTTTTTTTTTTATTTAAAACTGTTTTTGCAGGGGAACAAATACTAAGTGAAAACAGTCAGTCCAGTGCATTGTTAACCTTCCAGCACCATACTCCACCTCACATTCACACCATGTTTGCAGTAAAAACAGAAGTAATATTTTATGGCCATCAAGCAGGACCGGGGGTTATAGGAAAAAAGACTTCCCTCCACAGTTAATATTGCATAACTGGAACCCATAAGAACATAAGAGCCCTGCTGGATCAGACCAATGGTCCATCTAGTCCAGGATCCTGTCCCACCAGTTCCTCTGAATGGCCAACAACAGGGCATAGAGACTGAGGCCTTCCCCTGATGTTGCCTCCTGGCTCTGGGATTCAGAGATTTGGTGCCTTTGAATGTGGAGGTTCCCCTCAATCACCATGGCTAGTAGCCACTGATACACTTATCCTCCATGAATCTATCTAATCCCCTTTTAGAGCTGTCTATTTCTGTGGCCATCGCTACATCCTCTGGCAGCCAATTCCACATTTTAATCACTCTCTGTGTAAAGTAGTATTTCCTTTTGTCCATCCTGAACCTCCTGCCCATCAGCTTCAATGGATGCCCTCCAGTTCTAGTATTTTGGGAGAGGGAGAAACAGTTCTCTTTGTCAGCTCTCTCTGCCCCATGCATAATTTTATAAACCTCTATCCTGTCCTCCCTTAGTCGTCTCCTTTCTAAACTGAAAATTCCCAGACCCTTCAGCCTTTCCTCATAGGGGAGGTGCTCCAACCCCCAAATCATCTTGGTTGCCCTCTGTAATTTTTCCAGCTCAGCATTTGTGCCTGAGGCCACTCTAGCTAGGATGCAGAGGTTGTCTTATATTTAGATCCCCTCCATTCATCCAGCATGTATGGAACCAAAATAGGTAATTGGCTGACTTTTTGTTGTTGTTAGGGAAAATGGGCTATTGGACTGAACAAACCATGCAGAAAATATACCTAAAATCAAATGGCCTGCAGCCTCCACACCCACACAAAACCACCTCATTTCCTTCACAAAAGGCAATTGATCCCTGGAGTTTCAAGTTCTCCCCCACCTTTCACCGCACAGAGAGTGATAGCATTTTAAGGGAACTAACGGAAAAAGGCCTTGCTTGTCGGACTCAGCCATTTCACTCTCAGACTCACACGCATGCCACACACATACACATCCCCTGAGAGTAACGGAAAATCGATCTGTAATGACGAGCCAGCCCGCCCGCCAGCAAGGGAGGAGCAGGAGGAGATGCCAATCCAAGGGGCACACCGCAGGATCTTTAAATAGAACATGCCTTTGGTACACAGACCAAGCTCTACCCGAATCACAACTAGCAGTAAAAATGCCCCCCCCCTTCTTGAAAACTTTCATGTATTCTGATGCCACGCTAGAACTGCACAAAGCTGTATCTCCCTACCCCAGTTCTTTCAGGCCCCTTAGCCAGCCAATACGCTGTGCTTGCACATTTTAAAAAATACAACACCTGTTAGAAAGCAGCTGTCTTTCTTGGGGCTCATCCTCATCCTCCTCTTCACCTTCCACAGAGACATCAGGTGATTCATCGTACTTGGAGTTGCAGTAAGTCTCCATTTTTGTCCCCAGGCCAGTCCCTTGCTGTGTTTTCTCCCCTCTGCTCACTCCTCCCCAGGGCTGCCCGAAGCAAACTGTCATCTACGGCAGCTCAACCTTCCTGACTCAGGAGAGTCTTTAAATAGAACGGACGAAAGTTGAAACATCAAACTGCGGCTGCCACCTTGGACTTACCACTGGGTCCTAACACCACCTGATTCTTAGGGCCAATACAGTCAACATCAACATGTGCCAAGCCTACAAAAGTACTGACTTTAATCCTGGCAGAGCTGCAAACAAATCCCTGAATGCAATTAGGTGTCCTCATTAGCACCAAAAGATAGATCCAGCCAATTGAATCGTTGGGAATGGGAATGTAGACAGGGGGGTCTCATGAATTCTGGGGCTCTGGGCAAAAATCCAGGCCCATTGCCATCAGGTGTGAGCAGCCGCTGCTCCCAAGCTGGCTGCTTCTTCTATTGATGGGGTTAGGGTCGTGGGCAGTCCAGCCCTCCTGCATGGTGCCCAGGGCAGTTGCCCCCGTTGACCACTCGTTAAGACTGCCCCTGCATGTAGATACATGTCTGGATCATCACTGTATGTGGAAAACTGCCCTTATGCAGATCTCTCCTGCTGAATCAAGGCAAATACTCACCCCCCCCCAAACTGACATTTCTATTGTTACATATACCCCCACTTCTCTGAGTAGTGAGAGGTTCCAGGGAGTGGCACTTACTCAGGGAGTTTCCCTTTGGAGGAGAGAGAGCACTGGATATTTATTCAAAGCAAAGTCAAGATGCATCAAAATAACACAACATGTTGTACAAGTTTCCCAGTTCTCAACTGTGGAGGGTACCACTATCAACTCTTTTATGGGAAAGTGAAGTCTGGAGATTTACAGCATTTTTGAAGTGTTTGCTTTGTTTACAAATGTAGAGGCACTTCCAACAGGGCAGCAAATCTGCCACCCCACTCCAGATGGGGGGAAGTGATCCAGCACCCCCAAGTCGCTTCTGCCAACACAGAGCCTGTCTGTTCTTATGTCTCTTCCATCATCCATCTACAGTTCCTTTTCCGAGAGATGAACACTGGCTCTCCCTTCCCCGTTGGCGTGAAGCTCACATTTTGCAGTCCCGGTGGGCACCTGCACACACCACTACAGGAATACTTGCTGTTGTTAAGACATATTACTATCCCCTTTGTCATGTAGGACAGACTGATCCACAGGGACCAGGGCTGGTATCAACATACCCGGGGGGGGGGGAGCTGCCAGGGCCCAGGACTTCTGGTGGGGCCCACTGCCACTGACTCCACACACACACTTCCCCTGCCACTGTCTGTAACCATGCTCCCAAATGCCCAGGATCATTGAGGAAGGGCATGTGGTTGGTGCACAGTTGTGGCATGCCTGGTGGTAATGGCAACAGCACTCCTAGCTGCATACACTGGCCAGTGCTATTGGGGAAAGGGGGTTCGGTCGGTCAGGTATCCGAACATGGGTGGTGGTGGGGCTAGCAAGTAGGAGGACACATGGGTGGGGGGCATGCAGGTGTGGGGATGGTAAGGAGGGCAAGATTGGAGCCCTGCTGGTTAGCAGATGGGGGGGCCCTGGGCACTTTCTGCCCAAGGCCCCCCCCAAACCCAGAACTGGTCCTGACAGTGACCATTACAACATGTGTGTTATAACTAATATGTTTGCATGTGTGATTATATGAAACTTCCTGTTTAACTTTACCAGCCACTGAGTTCAAACTAAATGAGGCCAAGATGGGTAGCTGTGTTAGTCTGTCTGTAGTGGTAGAAAAGAGCAAGAGCCCAGTAGCACCTTAAAAACTAACAAAACTTGTGGCAGGGTATGAGCTTTTGTGAGTCACTGCTCACTTCTTCAGAACTCTTGCTCTTTTCTACCGTCCCTCTTGTTCAGCCGTTCTCAGGCAACCTTAATTCTTACCAGCAATCTGTGGCTGGGTGAAAAGGTGAAGCTGCTTTATGCGGAGTCAGACCACTAGTCTACGTAGGCTAGTATTGTCTGCTCTGACTGGAAGTGGCAATCTAGTGTCTCAAGCAGAGAGCTTTCATATCACCAACGCCCTGATCCTTTTAAGTGGACATGCTGGAGATTGAACCTGAGACCTTCTGCGTGCAAAACAGATGCTCCACAATTGAGCTATGGCCCCTCCCTGTGGGTGAGGCACAGGATCCATTTAAAGCTGGAACTAACTATTACCGCCAAGCCCTTGTGACCTAGAGTAAGCAGAGCAGACCAATTTGCACACCCTTGGAATCTTTTGATAGCTCAGGTCATTTCTACTGGATGGCCCTGAACCTGTGTTGCATTTCAGCCTACAAATGGCAAGGAATACTTTCTATACCTGATAAGGTCCCCAACTGTTTCCCTTCCTACCACACCCAAGGTGGGGAAATGTGCAAAATGGTTTTTTAAAAAGGCAGCAGCTGCAGGACATGAGCCTGCCACATGACCCCAGTGTCTATTACATTAGTACTCCAAGAACCATGTTTGCTTCTTGCTTTCTAAGCACAATAGAAGGTGTTGGACTTTGGAGATCCTGCAAAATTGAGTTATACAATATCTTTAGGTTTTGCACTGTGTTCTGCTGTTATGTGTGATGTCTTCCAGACAAAGCCTCATAGTTATACTGTGTATAAACCATCTCATACAGACTTGCTGCTATACAGCTTGCATCAGGGTGAAGTTTCCTTAAATTCCCTCCACAGTCATCTGCTTGTGTGTTCCAAGATTGTGTTTGGCTGTTCCAAGTAGCCTGGCTGGACATCCGGTTCTGTGTTGTCACCAATTCACTGTACCCACAATCTTCATTATTCCCAAGGAACACCAGTGAGAGTACACAGCAAAATCCAGGACCAGTTGTGGGGGGAGGAGTGGAATCCATGTGGAGCTGAGGCATGAAACCAAAGCACCCCAAACTCATCCCTCACTCCATTAGCCAGCCAGAATCCCTACTTTCATGGCACCTTCTCACTGAAAGATAAGAGTTTGCTGCAGCTGATATTCCTCCAGTTGGCCACAGTTCTATCCTCAAGGGATGCCAAGGCTAGAGTGAATAAGCCGGCTAGCTGTTCCTTGCAGCTAGCCCACCTCTAACTATGCCCAGGTCCCACCTAAAATAGCCTTGTTGTTGTTCAGTCACACAGTCGAGTCCGACTCTTCACGACCCCATGGACCAGATCACGCCAGGCCTTCCAGTCTTCCGCCGTCCTCTGAAGTTTGCTCAATTTCATAGCCTAAGAGATATGTATTCCAGTTAGGGTTGCCAACTGTGGGTTGGGAAATTCTTGGAGATTTGGGGGTGGAGCCTGGGGAGGGGAGGGTTCAGGGGAGGGGAGGGACCTCAGCAAGGTATAATGTCACAGAGACCACCCTCCAGAACAGCCATTTTTTTTCAGGGGAACTGACCTCTGACACCTGAAGACCAGTTGTAATTCCAGAAGATTCCCAGGTACCACCTGGAGGTTGGCAGCCCTAATTCCAGTTCACATCCTTGAGCATCCTAGTCGGTGTGACACTGATTCCATCAGAACAAAGCTCAAAGCTATGTAGTTTAAACATAAGGATTTTATACACTTTGTTCTTGATAGTTTAAATAATATTGCTCTCTGCATCTTATGCAAGGAAGGGGAAGACATTTAAATGCAAATTTCTGAAGGAATTTAAAAAAAAACCCTTTCCACTGCACTGTGTATGTCTCTTTGAAATAAAATACAAGGCATAATTGTGTTTTATGAAGAGTCCAGTACAGAGTCCACATTCAGAACAAGCCACTGACTGTATTCTGATCACAAGGATAACACATGCCCAGCCACCAGAAGGTGTCTGTTCGGACTGCAAATGTTCAGTACAATGTTGTGAAAAATGTACCAGCTCTTCTGATTGATCTGTAACTAATTCATGAACTCTGAGCCACTATTTCTGCAGGGTCGTTGCTGACAGGTTTAAAAGAGGTATCAAATCTCAAGCCTGCAGTCTAATGGTAACTTTGGGAGCTGTCCAGCTACAAATGGTGTTTGGCAAAGAATGTGCACATGCGTGCAAGTATTCAGCTATTGGCTGTGGCAGCTATGGGTGGGGGGAGGCTCTGAGGCAACTGCCTTCTGGGCTGAAGAATATCCAGTCCCCCACTCTGGCCTCTCCTATAGATTCTTTACACCTCAACCACCCATGATCAAATAAAAAGGGGGACACATCCTTTACGTTAAAGATTGGTAGCGTGTAAGCTATGTGCTCCCTAAAGGCCTCTTATTTGGAAACCTGCTAGATTGGAAACCTGCTGGACTAAGGCTGTAAATAGAGATAGATCCAGGTAGAAGGTGCGTGTGCATACGAAAGCTCATATCTTGTATAAAACTTTTCTGGTCTAGTGTAGCGGTTAAGTGCGGGGACTCTAATCTGGGAGAACCGGGTTTGATTCCCCACTCCTCCACTTGCACCTGGCTGGATGACCTTGGGCAAACCGTAGTTCTGATAAGAGCTGTTCTCTCAAGAGCAGTCCTCAAAAGAGCTCTTTCAGCCCCACCTACCTCACAGGGTGTCTGTTGTGGGGAGGGGAAGGGAAAGGAGTTTGTAAGCCGCTCTGAGACACCTTTGGGTAGTGAAGGGTGGGGTATAAATCCAATCTCTTCTCCTCCTCCTCCTCCTCCTCTTCTTCTTCTTAAAGGTGCCACTGGACTCTAAAGCAGTAAATAGAGATCCCTGAGGGGAGATTTGATTCCCCCACTCCTTCTCCAGACGGGGTAGCTCAACAGGTCCAGGGCTGCCCTTTTTTCTCATCACAGAGCGCCTTCCCACAGAACCTACACACACCAGTTAGGAATGCTGGGCCTTTAACAGGACGCTTATTTGTACCACTTAAAATAAGCTTTCTTCCCTAAGCCAACCCCCAAACCCTAACTAAAATGCCAAATAAAAAACAGGCTATGCTGACCTTCCTTTCCAGAGCCCTGAAATCCGTATCCAAAAGCAAAAAAGGTTTCGTCACCCTTATTAAGCTGAGGCTGGCTCACCCCCTCCCATCCAGTGGAGTTATGTGGGGTCTGATTGGCTGACAATCACTTAGATTTGCATGAGGCCTAGTAAATCAGAAGGATTGGTTCAGACCCCCAGAGGAGAGTGTGGTGAGAAGCACCACAGAGAGGTGGGACTTTTAAGGATGGCTGCCGCATTGGTCTATTCTGTTTCCGGACAGCTAACTCATAATTTTGTGTCTGCATTTACTCCCATACTCACCTCATTTCCGCATCACATTTTCTCTTTCCTTCTGCATTTATCTTTGGGCATTCAGCCATCAGATTGCTTTCCCTATGCCCTCACCCCGGCTTTTGCAGCAGACTTAAAAATTATTCCACTTCCAAGTTGGAGGTAATGCTAAGCTGGCAAGTTTCCTTGGACTCTGTGACATCATCCATTTCCCACCCATCTTCCCCTGTTTCCACCCCTCCTTTCTTTTGTCACATCTCCCTCCCGCTCTGCACTTTTCTCCTTCCCTCGTCCACCTTTTCCTCTCCTGCACAGCAAGATTACCCCATCACTGTAACTTTTTAATAACCCTTTTTAGATAGATCACTGATCTTGATATGTGAAGGGCTGGGATCCTCTTGCACATTGGACCCTAGGGAGGGATCTTTTCCCCCTTCGCCAACGCCAATCTGCACGTAACTTGGAGGGGGTGTATTAAAGGGAATGACAGGATTACCCATTGGAAACAATGGGAGAAGCTTGAAGGCCCATTTGTGTGTTGTTGTTTTTTTTAAAAAAATTAAAACCCTTGGAACCCCTCCCGACAGACCAGCCAGCCAGCCACCAAGGTGGCATCCCTCTATGGGTCGTGCATGCCTGGAGTAGCCCAGCAACAGCTAGCCAAAGGGGGTGGGAGAGCAGGGAGGAGAGAGAAAGGGGAGGGTGCGGTGTGCCCCATCCCTTGCTTATGCACTTGGCCAAGTCAGTGGCAACTGGATGCCCCCTCCGCAGGTCACAAGTGACAACCACAATTAAGCAAAAAATGCAGGTTTTGGTTGTAGATGCAGAATGCATACACAAAAATAAAGAAAAAAGAATAAGAACATAAGAGAAGCCAGTGTTGGATCAGGCCAATGGCCCATCCAGTCCAACACTCTGTCACACAGTGGCCAAAAATACCAGGTGCCATCAGGAGGTCCAGCAGTGGGGCCAGGACACTAGAAGCCCTCCCACTGTTTCCCCTCCCCCAAGCGCCAAGAATACGGAGCACCCCTTGCCCCAGACTGGGAGTTCCTATCTATACCTTGTGGCTAATAGCTACTGATGGACTTCTGCTCCATTTGTTGTTGTTCAGTCGCACAGTCGAGTCCGACTCTTCGCGACTCTTCTGCTCCATATGCTTATCTAATTCCCTCTTGAAGCCGTCTATGATTGTAGCCAGCGCCACCTCCTGTGGCAGTGCATTCCATGTGTTAATCACTCTTTGGGTGAAGAAGTACTTCCTTTTATCTGTTCTAACCCGACTGCTCAGCAATTTCATGGAGTGCCCACGAGTTCTTGTATTGTGAGAAAGGGAGAAAAGTCGTTTAAGAGTCTCAAGTCTTTAACCTTTCTTCATAGGGAACGTGTTCCAACCCTTTTATCATTCTAGTTGCCCCTTTCTAGTGCAGAGGGCAGGGACACAAAATACAAAGTTAACCATAAAGGCCCGACTGCTCAGATTCTCCAGAGTAAACTACAGTGAGCTTAGTGCAGAAACTCCCTAATACTAGAAAACTCCTCAGATTTATTTATTTATAAATCTGATTTCTAAACTTCCCATACTTGGGGCTCAGGATAGTGTACAACATTTTAAAATACAATCATTACCAGATTTAAATACATTAAAAACAATAAAACAAATACCGTAACCATTCCAGATGGCATCTAAAAGCAATTTATCTATACCCCAAGGGGGAGTGAATGGGAGGGAGGCCAAGCTAATTAAAAAAGAAAACGTTGCTGTCCTCAACCATAAGCCTGGTGGAACATCTCTGCCTTACAGGCCCTGCGGAACTGAACCAGGTCCCACAGGGCGCGGATGTCATTTGGCAGGGAGTTCCACCAAGTCGGTGCCAGGGCTGAAAAAACCCTGGCTCTGGCTGAGGACAGCCGGATGTTTTGGGGGGTCAGGGATCTCCAGATTTTTCTCAGGTGAGCACTGTGCTTTTCAGGGGGTGTACCAGGAGAGGCAGTTTTGAAGGTATGTTAGTCTCAGACCATTTAGGACCTTAAAGGTTCATACCAGAAACTTTTTTTTTTAATAACAATTTATTATTAAGAATAATATTAATACAATAAAAATGACAAGTTGAGATTCAACATTGGTTACACATGCAGGGGGTAAATACTTTGTACCCCTGAGATAAGGTAAAACACATTAACAATTATACAAAACTATGTTGTTTCGAAAAGCGTTATAATATACAAACTGTGTACAACTGGAAAAAATTGTAAACATACCAATTGATTTCCTGAGAGACTTCCTATACATACCATAAGAGGTAAGAGATGTATGAGCAAAGATTTATAATTGTAGAATAACAACTGAGCGTTAAAATTAGATAAAGCTGAAGTATAAGGTGATTGGTTAAACATCCGTCTAAATAAAATAAATGCACATATAAAGAACAAAATGACGTTATGGATTAATTAAATCCATTTGATATAGTTCTTCCATTGAGGAGAGATGAATTCTTCGGACTCTAGAAAAGACAGTACTGGGAACCATTTCGCAGTGAACTTAGAAACCAATGGGTGTCTGGCATTAGTGTTATGTTTGTCAGTAATGCTTTCCATCAAGAATTGATCCCATAATTTCTTGAACCAAACTTGGTCAGTGGGGGGGTTGGGGTCCTTCCAATATGACGCTATTGAAAGCCTTGCGGCATAGAGCATAATTTCTAGTGTGTCTCTGTAGTGATGTTGCTCGATGTGCTGAGGCCAAAGTCCTAATAATAAGAATTCAAGTTTAAGGGGAATATCAATGTCTAACATCCGTTTGATAAATTTTATAATTGTAGACCAGAATTTTTTAATTTGCTCACAATGCATCCAGCAGTGTGCATACGTCCCTTCTTGACCACAACCTTTCCAGCAAGATTTGGATTGATTGGATGACATATGGGATAAGCGTACCGGAGTAAGGTACCAACGGGAAAGGATTTTAAATTTGTGAAATTCAACTGGGAAAGATCTCGGAGTTCCCCCTTTGGATGACCATAGTTTGAGCCAGTGTTCTTCTTTTAATTCATTATTACAATCCAGATTCCAAGCTTTTTGGTAAGAAAGTTTTTTCGAAAATGAGTCTTGGAGTAGGAATTTATAAAGGGCCGAAATAAGACCCTTGTTTTGTGTTTGAAACGTCTTGATTATGAGCTCCATTTCTGTGTGAGGAAGTGAGATGATCTTTGAGATCTTGTGGAGTTCAACCATGTGTCTTATTTGGAAGTATAGAAACCACGGGATGACTTGGTTTAATTTTTGTTCTAATAACATTTTGGGAAGTATACCTTTTTTGTCCATAATATCGCAATAACGAGTTAAGTGCGCATTCCTCCATACGGCTTTTATTTCGGACCTGACCTGATTTTTAAAGCATGCTTGGTGATGACATACCAGAAACTTGAACCTGATCCAGTATGCAACCTGGAGCCAGTGCAGCTGGCGAAACACCATTTGGATATCAGCTGTTAGTGGGGTTCCAGTAAGAACCCGAGCCACCACATTCTGGACCAGTTGCATCTTCTGGGTCAATTTCAAGGGTAGCCCTGCATAGAGCAAAATACAGTAGTCTAACCTAGAGGTGACCATTGCATGGATTACTGTGGCTAGGTCAGGGCGAGACAAGAAGGGGGTCAGCTGCCTGACCTGACAAAGTTGAGGAAACACCAATCTGGTAACATTTGTGATCTGGGCCTCCATTGATAGGGAGGCATCCAGAAGCACACTGAGGCTCTTAACAGTGGTTACTTGGGTTAACAGCATGCCTCCCAGAGCTGGAAGTTGGTGCCCCAAACCTCCCCAGCCCCAAAACCTCTATCTTGGATGAATTCAGTCTCAGCTGGCTCTGCTTCAACCATCCAACCATGGCCTCCAACCCTTCAGCCAAATTATTTGGGGCTCTGCTTCAACCATCCAACCACAGCCTCCAACCCTTCAGCCAAATTATTTGGGGCTCTGCTTCAACCATCCAACCATGGCCTCCAACCCTTCAGCCAAATTATTTGGGGCTCTGCTTCAACCATCCAACCATGGCCTCCAACTCTTCAGCCAAATTATTTGGGGCTGTGCTTCAACCATGCAACCACGGCCTCCAACCCTTCAGCCAAATTATTTGGGGTCCATTGACAGATACAGCTGGGTGCCATCAGCATACTGATGACAACCCAGCTTGAAACTCTGCACCAGCAGGGCAGATGCTATTCATGTGTTTCTGAGGCAGCCTGATTGCTGGTGAGAACAAATTTATCCACATCAGGTTAATAAGTAATTGTATCAAACAGCTGGATTGCATGGCTACTTCCCTTCCCTGCTCCTCGGTTGGGACTGCTGACTCTCATGTGGCAAGTACATAATTGTAGCTGGCCACCCACTGCATTGATAAGCCATTACCAATGCAACATGGACCCCAATTACTTGAAGGCGGTTTGCAGCAAGCAAGTATTCCACAATAGTAGTGCGTAAACTGGGCCTTGGAACCCAGTATGACTGATTAACGGTGACATGGTTAATATGATTAACATTGACATGGCTAGTGATGCTGTTTAGTGCCATGACAAGCTTCAACTGCCCATTTCCAAACAAAACAGCACAATCCCAGGGAGGGCCAAAAGTGCACAGGGAGTCAATGAGGTGCTACAATCGGCAAGTCTTGGAGATATACCAGCTTATTTCCAAGATGCATCAATGGAGTACCCCAGTGGTGCTGCACCCTGGCCAGGTGCCGGTGTGGTGATGGTGTAGAGCAATGCCAGTGCAAGTCACTGTGCTGGTAAGAGAAAGCAGCAAACCCATGAGGTGTTGCAGGAGTTAGCTCCCTAGCCCAGGAACACACCCCCCCCCGGCCAAACTGGTGAAAACTTAATCCAGCAAAAACCATGGTGTAGCCCATAGGCACCATATAACAGAAAATACAAAATGCTCCCCCCCCCCCCCCCCCTTCCTGCCCCCCC
>NW_015176514.1:260342-277490 GCF_001447785.1 Gekko japonicus | reverse complement strand
TCCAACCCCCCCCCCTTTGACCCCAATCCCCCCCCCCCCAGCACTACATAAACCCCAGCCAGGATGCCCCAGAGTTCAGGAGGTAAAGCATGCAGCACAGGTATCTCATGTGCACACTTCGAGCACACGGCATTGCACTTTTGCGGTGAGCGAGGCACAGAGAAGGCATTTAGCATCACATGGCAAGTCTGCCCCACTCGCATACATGCTGATCTAGGGACTGCTCAGCCTGTCCTCCCCATGTCACTTGGAGCAGCTCACAAAGACACAGGAGCCATTCAAGACAGAGGCAGCTGTCAAACCAGTTCCTCACACATCATCGTGATTTGCCATTCAATTAAGTCTGGGGTGATCTACAACACTGTCCTTGACTGGTTTTAAGTGGAGAAGACCTGCTCCACACCCCTTCCTTCCTCCATCTGTGACTTCCCCCTAGGGCTTCCTGCACCAATCTCCCCTTCAGCTGCCACTACCCTCTCCCCATGAGAAGACTGAAACAGGATCCCGGGGCATGCTATCCCACTGCCTTTCCATTGAGCTACACCTGTCTGTGTGATGTTCTGTGTGTGGCCCAGGGGTTAGGATATGCCAGTCTTGTGTGTGTGCACGTGTGTGCATGCACACAGTGAGGGTGGACTCAAGCCTGGACTGTTCTTTCCCCCCTTTTTCTAGTTTTCCAAGGGAAGGTGGTGGGTGGCTTGGAACAGGGATGGTTCCATGTGGGCAGCATTTCTGCTGCCACTCAGACCCTTGCCAGTGAAGGGGTGCACTTCCTCTATGGGCTGGGCAGGGGGGAGACCGCTTTTGGGATTGTGCTCTCACTGGGTCTTTCCCCTCCTTGTTTTCTGGCTCTCTGTGGAGTAGGGAGTGGCACTGAGGGGCAGTTGCTGGACTGGTAGGCAGTGATTGGCTGTGCCTGGTTAGTGGGTGCTGCTGGGGTTGTTATGGACTTTGGTGAGCTTGCTGTGCTATCTGTGCCTTAGAGAGGTGCCATTTATTTCCCCCGTGGAATGCCCATAAGGTACAGACCAGAAGTGTGTTGGTTGCACTGGCAGGAAGCCATCTCCACCACAAAAACCTCAGAAGTGGGCTACCTAGCTCTGTTAAAAGGAACAGGGCACTTTTCTCCAGGTCAGTTGGCAACTCTGAGACATGGGCTACTGTGGTCAGACAAAACAATTGTTTGCAAATCTAATTATTTTGGTTGTTCAAAGTACCAGACACCTACAGAGGCTCAAATTTGGGCCTGAAAGAAAACCAATGGCACACAAAAAGGTGGCTTTATTTACAGAAACTTTATTCACCTTTGACACAATAAAAATATTAAACTTAAAAGAGGAAAAGAAAGTTTGACATCAGAGAAAAGTATCATCTGTTAACATATGAACTGGTCGGCAATAAATAGGAGAGGCACAAATTGTGCTACAGCAGATCTAAAAGAAGTCCCGTACTTCTCGAAAAAGGTTAAAATTTTCAAGATATTTTTTCTTTAAACCTCAATTTATATAGCCGCTGACCAATTTACAAACATTTACACAAAAACAGAAACAAAAAAAATAAGAACTTGGCTTATTGTAGCAGCTATTTTGAGCAGTTCTCGCTATTATTTTTCTAGAGAGGGAGAAGAAACTGTTGGAAAGGGGCCAGACCAAGGTGGCCTCACACCACACAACACCTCAGGTGGAAGAAGACCAATGCTGCCTTGCATTGCTATTCTGGCCTTAAGAGGTGGGGGGGGGGGAGAGGCAAGATGTGCAAGCAACAGTACCACCTCTGCACATGTTTTTTGTCGGTTACGCTAGTAATGACGTAGGAGGAATGGCAACTCTTGCTTCTGCTTCCTCCCCCACCTGCTTCAGTGTGACGTGTGACACCACCTCTTGACCTGAAACTGTTTAAGCTTTTACTACAGAGCGTGGCTTGCCACACGTCAGATCTCCACAGCCTCACACTCACCAGCCAAACAGCCCACATAATCCCATGGTGTTTTTTGTAGCCCCGGTAGGGAGGGTGCACAAATGATTCATTAAACCCCGGTAGGCTACATTCAGTCTGGTAAGTCACAAGTGGTGCAATCCTGCCACCGATCAGACTGCCCTGTAGTAGCTACGCTGCTTAAAAATTCCAGTTGTTATTACAATTCCTAGCGCTGAGCAATTTGCACTGAGGCAATAAATCGTGTTTAGGCTATACCATTTCAGACTGCAGACGTGGCTCCTTCGTACAACTCACTCCTTCTCTGCAGCATCTACCCTTCTATGTCCAAGGGGCAGCTGCGGCTTATGTAGGAGCACTCAGTCATGCAAGTCTCCCTCTGCAGTCTGAAGTGGTACAGTCCAGACATGGGTTTAACACCTCAGTGAAAGAAACGACAGAATACCAGCACTATTTAGGACCTGCTTATTATTTCTGCAAAGAAGTCACCATTTCTAATTACAAGAAGATTAAAAACTGGAAAGAGCCAAATAGAGGCAAAGTGCAGTTGCAAAGCAGAGGCTGCCCTTCAAGAAATGTGCCCTGTGTGCTGTTCTTTAAGGTTACAGCCTGGCTGTTATACATGACATAATTCACCATCCCCATGTCTTAATATTCAGTGTGGTTGACTCACCACTACAACAATAAATCAATAAACTCCAACAGATTTGTAAATTCGTATTACAGCACTCTCTTTATTAGCCACCAATCAAGTGGTTTCAAAAAGCGAGTCTTTCAAATGGTCTGAATGAATTTTATAAAGGTTGGATTTTCTTCTTCATTCTTGCAAAAGTCTCCTTGACAAAAGCTTGAAAGAAAAAGCTCCTCTTAGGGCATAAAAAAAGTACAGGGGCAGAGAGAGGAGACAAAACTTCATTTGGGGGTTTATGTCTCAGTCACAGAGATAGAAGCCAGTTATCTCTTCCGAATAGTTGCTCTTAAAGGTAGTATACAGGCCAAGTCTCTCCTGTCTCTCAATCTTTGCCATGACTGTGGGACAGAACAAAATAAGCAATGAATATAGTGGAAAGACCGTATCTAAAATCAGAACAATAGTCCCCTAGTTTAGCATCCCATTTCCCACAGGGGCCAAACCAAATGCCCCGGAAGATGTACAGAGGCCAAAGTAACCCCTGCAATGCAAGTTCTCCCCGCAATGGACACTGAGCAACAAACTGCCTCTGAATATGGAGTCCGATTGATCTTTCTTCCATTAATTTGTCTAACCCTATATTAAAAAGGTAAAGGTTCCCTTGCTCGAAAGCCAGTCGAATCCGACTCTAGGGTTGCGGTGCTCATCTCCGTTTCAAAGCCGAAGAGCCAGCGCTGTCTGAAAACGTTTCCGTGGTCATGTGGCCGGCATGACTAAACACCAAGGCGCATGGAACGCTGTTACCTTCCCACCGAAGTGGTACCTATTTATCTACTTGCAATTTCTTGCTGTCGAACTGCTAGGTTGACAGGAGCTGGAACTAGAGACAGGAGCTCACCCTGTCTTGCGGCACCCGGGTCTTGAACCGCTGAACTACTGACCTTCCACAGCCTGCAGTTCAGCGTCTTAACCACTTGAGCCACCGCAGCTCCCAACCCTATATTAAAGCCATTTAAAACCCTTTAGGGGTGTTGACAGCAATGTTTACCACTAAAATATGAATGTAGCAAGACCAAAGGACTAACTGAGGTGTGCTCAAGTGCTTGGGTGTACCCACTGAAATTCTGCAAAAAGTTAAGGAAGCTAATTTCCATATCACATGGGAAGTATAAAAGAGGCTCAAAACTGCATTGTTTTGGACTTCTTTTTCAGCACTGGGAGATAATCGCTCTAAGCCATTTTTGCTTCAGTACTTTCAGAACATTGTGCAAAAAATTATAGTATCATCTACTACTGTTGATAGTTGGATTTTACTTTCTACTACATTTTTCTTATTTAGTCCAATAGCACACTCGCTGGTGTGGGGCGTAAGAGGTAAGAGAAACACAAATGTGCCCCACCTTTTAATTTGTATAGAACATTTCCTCCAAAACTTTTACTTATATACAATCACTTCTGTAAAGTTTGCTGCATATATTACCTTTCGAAATTCCTCTAGGATTATGTCGAACTTCTGTTTTTCATGTACTGCTCTAGCAGTGTTTGTTCGATCAAAAGGTTCTGGAAATGTTAAGAGAATATTGTTAGTAGTGTAGCTTGTGCTAGCTTTTTTAATCTATCCAAAGCAGCAGCCATACCAATAATTACAAACAAGTTATTTTACTGGAATCAGTCAGACTACTTGCAGACACACACACACACTTCTCCTTAATGGCAACCTTAACATTAATGTATTTTTCTCTGTGTGAAAGAGAATCAGTCTCTTTCCACTATAGGCTATTAGCTGGTTGTATCTCCATGTGGCATTACACACAGCATGGGCCACAATATGCCGTATTTGACAATGCAGTTCTAGTGCAGAGTTCCACATGTTTATCTTTATGAAGCCATGAGGAGCTCAGGATTGTATAATGAATTAAAGTGCTTTTAAGTATGTCAGGCAGATGGGCACAACATGTTTATTTTGCTTGGCTTTAAGAAAGGCTCCAGCTAAAGGGACATCAACGTTATGTTGGATCCAGAGGTGCTGTTCTGCTCACATTCTGCTAGTGGAAGAGTGGGGTCAAAGGTTTTCATGCCTATCTTCCCTGCCACAGCAGACCCCCGCCCCCCGCCTCCCCCACTTCTCCTCCCATGACATTTGTGAGGCTCTCTTGATCCCAGCAGGGGCTCAGTGGTCTGCAGTGGAAGGGGAGAAAATCCCCTCCTATGAATTATGAAACAGTTCTTTGGATCCAATCCATTGTTTAAAATGTGCCTTCTTTGTCTACATTTCCCTATGCCATGTCAGGCAGAATTGTTCCTGGGTTTTTAATCTGTTTTGTGTGGGTGTGACTCTGGTGGGGTTTAGCATCTTTCTCCCTCCCCAATCCTTGTAAGACCTCAGATGAACTGGATAGACAGTGAAACACTGCACCCTATACCTAAGAAGAAGAAGAGATTGGATTTCTACCCCACCCTTCACTACCCAAAGGTGTCTCAGAGCAGCTTATAAACTCCTTTCCCTTCCCCTCCCCACAACAGACACCCTGTGAGGTAGGTAGGGCTGAGAGAGGTCTGACAGAAACTGCTCTTTTTCATGAACAGCTTTGCCAGAACTATGGCTTGCCCAAGGTCATCCAGCCAGGTGCAAGTGGAGGAGTGGGGAATCAAACCCGGTTCTCCCAGATTAGAGTCCGCGCACTTAACCACTACACCAAACTGGCTCTCTAAGCACAGTGGTTCAATGTACATGCCACTGAAGATTTTCCATTACAGAACTGACCAAAATTTGTCATGGCATCAAATCTGAAAAGTGATTTTAGAATCCTTGTTCACAGGCAAGAAACAAACCACAATTTAATAAAGTGCCTGATTTGAATATCACAATAAACTGCAGTTAGTTCTAAACCAGATTTTTTAATCTCAGCACAGCACATGAGGGACACAGAGAAGGAACTCGTATTCTCAAGGGCTTCTTGGCTCATTCTCCTCAAACCACAATTTGGCTGAAGCTGTGGGGTTTTTTTGAAATGTCTGTGTGAAATACTGCTCAGACTCCCTTTGCTGCTACTAAAACACTCAAGCTATAAACCTGGCTCCACAATTTACCTTCTACACAAATGAACTTGTTTCTCCATTCGATACCATCAGGCCTTGGAATTGCTTTGGCTTCACGAACTGAAATAATCTGACCGCTCCAACTAGCAAGAGGGGGGGGAAATTCAGAAACCTTTAAAAACAGTGCAACATTTTAAAATAAACTCTTATTAAAAAACTGAGTATGACCCTCACCAACTCTGTAAGCACAGCACTTTGACAGAGCCAGTAACAGCAGTGTGTAGCCCCTAGAAATGTAGTAGTAAGCAGGAAGCACAAAAGGAGATGGTACCTGATGACCATCAAAATCCTTTAGATATCCCGTTCTGAGGCCTGCATGTTCCATACAAGAGAATTATGAAAGTGGCATTGACTGGGACAAAACAATGAGGGCAATATCACACTGGACCAGACAGAAATTGGGGTGGGGAGAGATAATCAGAGTTGGCCATTAGCCTATGGACACCCCCCCCACACACACACCCCGATGTTGAACTGGATGACTCTCATTAGCAAAACGTAGGTTAGAGGAAAGAAAAATGTTATAACATCATTTGGCTTGCATCCCAACTTGTCAATAAATTACAGAAAAATAAGCTAAAGGGAAGAGTTATGTAACAGAATTAAGCAGATCACAGCAGGCAGTAATGCCTTTCTGCTGCGTTCTGAACAAAACAAACAATTTTTCTAGAATCCATCTGGCCTCGCATCACTTAAAAGAAGCAGTTGCATCTTCAGCACAAAAAAGAGCTTATTGTTACTTCAAAAAGTCAACATATTAACAAGCTACTTTCAGTATGAAATGTTTTTGATCTATTTGCATTTCTGCTTTACCAAATCAAAGGGGTAATTCACTTTTGTAATTACTTTTTTACTTCCCATTTAATAAAGAAAAGGTTTATGGAATCTGCACCCTGGTTTAAAAAACAAAACAAAATTTTGCCTTGCTTTGCTCATATCCAAAATACTTATCCACTGGCCTTTGTGTTAGAAGGGAAACTATGATATGCCTTGCATGCAATGAGAGATAAATGAGCTGGGGGATCCTTGAGTTCACATGCTCCCCTCGGGTACGGGGTTATTAAAGATTTCTGCTTTTGTGACAAACCAGAGTTTGTTATTTTGACCAATTTATGAAGTATTGTTTAAATTCTTGCCTCAACCTGGATTAAACCATAGCTTGGAATCTGTTTTGAAGGATAAATCAGAAGCCATAAAAATCGGACATAACAAAATACTGTCTGGCACGAAAGAAGAAGCCTTTAATTAAGTCATATATGACAGCAGGCTTGGCATATAACCACATGGTTTCTCATGTATGATGCATGTTAGATTAGGAACTGTCATGCTATACAGTACAAATTGGGTTATCCAGGATGGTGGAATCTTTGCCCAAATGCTCAAGTCTTGCTAGACAGATCTTCAGCCATTTCTTGATATCTTACCAAAAGACGATTATGGAATTTCCTTTGACAAAATGGTGGCTTGGATCATATTAAATACTAAACCACGTGTAGTGTTATGGGAACAATCCCTACGTTTCGAAAAGGCAGAAGGTTCTCCTTATCCAACATCAGACTACTGCAAAGGGCAGGAGCTTATTTTTCTTATATGAGTGAATGACAGCCATGGCCTTTTACGGGAGTAGGGGAGTATATCAGGCACGCCATGAGGGTAGGAAGTGTCACACATCCTCACTCTCTGTTGATGTCACTATCTGAGCTGGGCAAAGGGATAGTGGACATCAAATTTACTCTCCATCACAATCGTCTTTCTGGCAGCATTCAATCACTTTCATGAGGCTTAGTAGTGGACTGGGGAGCCCCCATACCCCAATGGTACATTTTATGGCAGTTTTAGTTTATATCTGTTCCAAGATATAGTTATCATGGTACATTATTATAACATTGTGCAAATTCTACCTTAAAGTTAGGTTGTATTCAATGAACCATAAATACAGAAGGCATATAAATCAGGTCCTGTAACGAAGCCTCAAAAGCTGATGAAGCCCTGACCTAGATAGCCCAGGCAAGCCCAATCATGCCAGATCTTGGAAGTTAAGCAGGGTCGACTATGGTTAGTACTTGGATGGGAGACTTCCTTGGAATACCAAGTCAGGAGGACAGCGGCAGGCTTTATTCAGCCACCTCTCTGAATATCCTCCAGGGCCACAGTAGGGGTCAGTCACCAGAGGTCAACATGACTTCCAGCTGCAGACACATGCGCATGAACACACACACAAATACAAAAATATTAAAAAGATTATGAAGATGGGGAGGACTCATGGGAACAGAACACAAAACAGTGTGCATATGTTGGGAGATGGGTGCTACACCAAGAAGGGGAAGGCTCAGCAGAGGTTGACTCTTCTCCTCTTGTGTAAGCTCTTCAAGGGACTCAAACTTCCAGTGAATGTTTCTTGATAAAAGTTTTATTATTTCACAAAATTTCGCATCTACCTACCAAATATTTAACTTTTCATGTAGGGAGACCATTGTAAGGAGAAAGCCTTTTAATTTTAAATTCCCTAGCAATCCTTACTGGATGCAAATAGGACATCAACCCAATCTACACTTGCTTTGCTACCTATTTAGAAGACAAAAACCTGCTGCTTTCACTCAGACAGCAGATGAAACAGGATACCCAGACTTTAAGAGAGGCTGTAAAAAATGGAAGAAGGATTCAGGAAGCTATTCTCTGCCTCTTCCCTAAATATTTCCAGGTTCATCATCGTCATCAGCTACCTTTATTGGCATCACAACAAAACATAGATCATCAAGGAATAAAAGGTACAACCTTCATTGCTGGAGTTGAAACATTCCTCTCCTCTCAGTGGCACAACATAGAAATTTAGCCACCAAATCAGTAATCTCAGAGTTATGGGAAGATCGTAAAAAAAACATCTTGCAAACATCAGATTGACCCTCGCAAATTTGTAGCAGAGGTTCTAGATATATGGCACGAATATCACAGTAAAATATACAGTGCAGGAGAACATGTTCAGTACTTTCTATCTCCCCCAGACCGCAAGAACAAAGCCTAGAGGAGTATGACAATTTTTTTTAAACCTCCCGTACAGTACTGGAGAGGGAAGAACATTAAAACGAGCTAACATAAATGCCCTCCGATGCTCAGAAATAGTCCAGGTTAAAACATAGAAAACTAGCTTTTAGAAAAATAAAACATAAACACACTTTGTATTTAAGGAAGCCACTACAATGCACAAAACAATACAAGTAGCATTTAAAAAACCACATCTATTGCATAAAAAAGGCAAAATACTGAATATTTGATAACTCTACTATGACAGTAGCTTGCCACTGCTGCTGCTGCACAACTAATTTTAATTTTTCTAATACATTCTTCAGAGATCTATGTTTACAGAGTTTCTATCCTGTTAGCAAAACAAAACAGAAGCCCAGGAGCACCTTAAACACTAACAACGTTTTCATTTCAGCATGAGCTTTCATGAATGGAAGCTCACTTCTTCAGATGCAACGGAAAAGAGAGGGGGGGAGGTCAACCAATTCAGGTACTCCTGGTGGCTTACAATTAAAAAAATCTATGACACAACAGTTATCAGAATAAAAGACATTTAAAATAAAATCTCAGTTCCTCAAAATCATCACACCATCGGGCATCAGTTGCTAGAGGCATTGCTTCAACATCTTCCACTGGAAATTGCTTTGAGAGCTGACACACATGATAATAGACTGGCAGAGCAGAACAACTGGCAGCAGCCACTGTGACAGGCATGTGAACCCTTGGCAGGGTTCCTTAACTAGAGTTCCACATTCAAGGAAGTCCCCGTATCTTAACTGTGTTTTCGGCAGTACCCCTGAAAGGGAAGCATATGTAATAGGGGCCTTCAGATGTTAAATCATGGGGGTTACGTACAGGAAACCTTCTCTTTCAGAGACCTATAAATTCTGAAGACTACTGACAACTGGCTGTAGTGCAAATATTAAGCACAGTCCCACTGATTCTTTATGGTAGAGAGTTATGCACACACTTTACTACTCCATGCTCATCATTTTTGACTGCTTTTTACATGATGTAAGCATTTAGACAGGCAGCCTTAACATCCCAATTCAGTGTATTTTGACGACTTTAAAAAAACCAAAATTAAAAATGAAGCATTTCCTCTTAAAAGACTGTAGAATGAATGTGGAAACTGTAGGCAATGCAGAAAGAACAGAGCAAGAAAGAATAAAAGCAAACAACTTCAAGAAATGAAAAGCTAAACACTTACTCAAATTCGGTAGCATAATATTTCAGGAAGCCCAGCAAGAGGTCTCCAAGAGTTGATTCATTTTTGGAAAGGTAAGGAGGAATGGTGCATGGGGCTTGGTGCACAAGGTGCAGCTGCATAGTAGGATCAAAAGATTCCTACAAAAACAATGAGACAAAAAAGAAACAGGTTATTGTTCACTGAATGTCTACAGAGCGCTATAGTTATCCAGACGCTTTTAACACTAAGCCTTGGATCCTGTGCACTGCCTACTGTGGGTGTTGGCAGATCTTTCCCACCATCCCCTGCAAATGCTGAAGAGGCAATACCAGAGGTTGGCGGACCTGCTACATGCAGCGAGGGGTGGGGAATTTCACCTATATCACACTCTTCAGTTCCTACTAATGCTGTATATTCTATGGTTTCTCTTCAGATGGAATAAAATGAAAGTTGTGTGACTTTGTCAACAGCCCCCCCCCCCCCCGCCCAATCACCTTTTCAGTGTCCATGACCAACCTCCATCGGTCCCTTACTCTGGGAATGCATAGGATCCAACCCTATACATTTAGAAAAACCACCAAAATTACACTGGGGTTGAATCCAAAGGACAGTGAGCAGAAGGAAAACACCCACTAGCACTGCTCCTGAAATGTCTGTGCAGAAGCTTGCACAATAATTTAATCACTGCTGCAATAAATATGGTGAACAGTAGTCATGCAAAGGGTCGCACAAGCTTTTCATGCAAGCTCTTGCACAAATGGAACATTTTTGGATGTATCTTCTGGCACAACGTCCGAGGCCAAGGTTATAAGGCGACCAATCTGTGAGCAGAAGACATCTGTGTGGAGGAAGCCTCTGGATCCCAGAGCACAATGCTGTTTTCAGTGAACTTGTTCCTCCCCCAATCATGTACATATCTCCCCCACACAAAAGCTACATATTATTTGCTGCCTTGATATAGCTTTCACTAAACCAGCTTAGCTAGCTTGCAGAGTGATATAAGAATTATGGTTAACTCTTTGCCAAGGACTTGGTCTTCTATTAGACGTTTTGTGCCACAGAAGGAGATGGTGGAGCCCATTTCTCCTTGCCTTCCTCAAATGGCCCACTATTTGTCCTGAAACTGTTTGGAGGATTGGAAGAACCTTGCAAACAAAATGAGCTACAGGTTGGGGTGTTGCAGCAATGAGGAACTGGATAGTCAGAACATCTAAACGAACCCCACAATAGTTCTAACGGAATGTTGATCCACTGTTTCTGAAACACACTAGCCCTGTTTACATGGTGCAACAAATGCATGAACAGTCTGCATGTATTGGCGTTCACTTTGCAACTGAAACCAGGGACCAGTAAAAGGATAAAAGTGGGGTTTATTTCATATGTTCCATTATACATGCATTGAATGTTACATGCAAATTACTTATTATTAAAAAATCAAGGGTACACTATACACAGATTGTACATGCATTCACTGTAACTTGTGCAGAGAGCTACTGTGGTCAGTGATATCAGCTGTATACAGACATATGTTATGAATTAATATTAATTCCTGTAGATATTAAGCACACCAAGTATAGAAATGGTTTTCAGTTTCAAGGTCCTCATGCTACCACTGTGGGTTTGCAGACCTGGTATATACATTTGAAAACATCCGTACACTTATCTCAACCCAAAGGAACATTGCTTTCTGCAAGGCTAATAAATCAAGCTACGATGCTTAAATTATAACAAACGAGCTACACATACCAGCATGCAGCCACTGGAAGTCCTAGGTTAGAAGGATTTCTAAATCGGAATTAGAAGTCATAGGGGTCAAGTAGTGCTGCCTACAGGCCTGCAGAAAGATGTCCTGTCCTTTCACAGAAGATTATTGCATGGAAACGGGCAGCTGAAGCTTTTCATGGCATGAAGGGAAAAAACATTGCCCAGCAAATAACATCCCATTAAACCTCCATTAAAGGGACAAAGCATTTTTTTCTCCAGGCCTACTGGCAACCTTAAAGTAGAGGGGAAAATGAAAACTGAAGGCTTACTCTTGTAATGCCAAGCCATGATTAACTGAACCTCAGTAGTAAGGGTATCCAAGTAATGACAGAGCAGATGTTAAATCCAAGCCTTCTGGCTACCAGATGTTAACCAATGAGGTATATATTTTCATCTGGTGCATGCTCATCTATTTGCACTGCACAAATTTATCCTGATCAGTGCTTAACCACAACAGCATGCACTAAATGGCTAACTACAATGATCCACTGGTACAAAAGATGCCATGCGCCAGATGGTGTCTGCCATATCATACAATGGAGGATGCCTGATTTTGCTCACTCAGTATTCTAAAACTGCTTTACTGAATGGCATGGGAAAGATCCTGGAAGAGTTGTACTCACCTTCATATGTATACATACTCGGATACAAATGCAACCCATCAGACATTTTTTTTTAATTTGCTAAAAAAGCACATTGGGCTGGATGCAGACTACAATGAGAAGAGCTTATGGAAAGGATCTTTACCACCTTCCTCTTCTTTCTGATATCTGCGCCGCCCCCCACAAACCCCACCTGCTTCTTAGGCTTCATTACACATTACAAAGTCCCTGTATTTGTTGAGGGACAACATGATGCCTTTGCATGTGTGTGATGAGTTTTGTGCCTCTCCAATGCATGCCAGCACTTTTCTGTTTGTGACCACGGCATGCAGAGAGAAGTGTCTGTAGTCTCCCCACCACCACCTTCTATTTTCTCCCCCCATGGAGCTGCTATTGGATCTTCTGCAAAAAAAACACTCCAACGGCAGCTACATGGGGCAGTTTGAGGACACACAAACAGCAAGAAGGGAGGCTAACACTGCTTCTCCCTGCGTTCTGTGGCTGCACACAGAAAACAGCCAGTGCATATCTGGAAGGCACACACTGCATGCGAGATGCAAAGCCCTTGTGTTGTTCCCCAACACACATAATGACTTAGCAATGTGTAAATGGAGCCTCAAAGTCAGAGGGACCCCCAGGGGATGATGAGAAATGGAAACAAGTCCTTCTCACCCAGCACATTGCCAATGGAGCAGAAGCTCCTCAAGAGGAGGTGGAGAAATGCCCTCCACCCACTGCCACCACCCTTCCTGCTACACTCCTGGGTCACATTTCAAACTTGCTCCCCAGGAACAGTTTTTATTTGCGGGGCACAGAGGGGTGGCAGAAAGGAGGGGAAGGCAAATTTCCCTTCCAGAGCAGAGATCTTTTCACAGTGATCTGGATCCAACCCCATGTCATTAGTTGACACATACATAATTCCCAACATTTCAATGGGGACTGAAAGGAGATCATTTTAGCAAATTATACTGATTAGCAGCATCAAAAAATCGCCAAATTCAAAAGACTTTAACACAATGGCAAGTTACCATACAAATGGCACAGTTGTGCGTATAACCAGCTATTCTCTTCATCAAGAATGTAAAATTCAGTTGAGCATCAAAAACTGATTTTTAGCAGTCCACTTATACTAACAGAAAGGCTTAATTAGATTTACTAGAACAGTAAAACCAGCTTTAAGAATTATTCTGACATTACAGTGGATATGAAGATGAGAAACAAGCTATAAAGTACAATGGCTAAGCAGTTACTAAATCATACTTTTCTTTAAAAATAAAATGCTATATTAACATTAACATAAGGCACGGGTGGGGGGGGTCACTGAGACACAGATAAAACTGCTTATTCTGAAATCCTAGCATATGTTGGAAAGTTTTCCACTGTGCATATTGCTAATCTTCAAAAACTGTGCAGTTGCTGATGTTAGATGTCTTAAGACGGTGCATGATCAGCATATTTAAAGCAGGTTTTCAATGCAAGGTTGTAACCATACGCAGATAACATGGTGCTTTCTGACGAGATGGTTCAGCACAACTCTTAACACCTAACTAGCAGGATACCCAACATGGTGAGCAGTGAATTGGATGATGCAAGAGTAAGTTCTTTCTAAACACACACTAACTACATTTGGAAAGGTAATGACAATAGGATTTTTTAAAAATGGCTATTGGAAAATGGGGATATTGTTTCCAGTGTCTGCGGTTAGAAATAAATGCATGATTCCTTTTCAAATGATGTTCCTCTTACACCAAAGGGATTTATTACACTATTTGATGACAAAGAACTTTTTAACCCCAGTTTTAACCTGTCTTTAATACATCATGCATCTTCCATAATATTTGTTTTTCAAATGAACCCAAGGAGCAAATAGGCCTTATACAAACTTTTCTGTCTCTCTCACACTCCTTGCCAAGAAAGCCCCTAATAAAAAATACCTGAACAGCTAATTAAGTTCTATTCCATTTCACTGAGTCTTACTCATTCAACTAGATTATGTGTTTCTTTTAGCTTTGATGTACGTACAGCCATCGCTTACCCTGCTTGGCCTGCCAACCTGTTTCCCCCCTTTTCTCCATATTCTGGGCAAATGTACCTACAGACTCAGCTAACAACTTCACCCATTTGTAAAATAGGCTCTAGTCCACAAAAATGTATGCAACAATAAACATGTTTATCTTAAAAAGCTATATGTTATTGTTTTTTGCCACAACCCACTAACCTAGCACCATTTTAAAAAAATGTCCATTACTCTGGGAAGTGACTCAGTTACCAAGAGTCATGCCTTATCAATACCATTCACTAAGCAGCTCTAATGTGTAGTATATAGCTCTTTCCCACAAATGGTTTATTTGGGACAATGTGGAAACTTCAGCTATCCATTCCAAGGGCCAGAAGCCTCATTTCCTAACTGAACAGCAAAGGTGACTTGTTCAGAAGTCTTTCCCATAATCACACTGGCATAAGTCCACTGGTCTCTTACTCAGAGAGTTTAGAAAGAGATAGACTTACCTAGCTTCTTCTAAAGCAGGGTGCTTTTGAGCTGCTAAGAAGATGACCAACCAACTTTAATCGAGACAAAAATGTGTCCCTGTTTTCAAAACCATAATACACATTAGCAAAGCACTAAACATGCACTGGGGCTAGGGTTGCCCGGTCTGGGTTGGAAAACACCTGGAGACTTTGGGGGTGGGATCCAGGAGAGGGCGGGGTTTGGGGAGGGGAGGGGCCTCGGCATGGCACAATTCCATAGAGTCCGCCCTTCAAAGCAGCCATTTTCTCCAGGGGAGCTGATCTCTGTCGGCTGGAGACAGTTGTAAAAGCGGGAGATCTCCAGGCCCCACCTGGGGGCTGGCAACCCTAACTGGGGTTGAGTTTCAGACAGCAAGTTTGGCTGGCACCCACCACCATTAAACAAAAGCCTGCCCAGTGCTGAGGTTAAAGTGCTGGTTTATCCAGGCTCATATTCTCATTTTGCCATGGAAGCTCACTGGGTAACCATGGGCCAGTCACTCACTCTTAGCCTAAGCTACCTCCCAGAGTTCTTCTGAGGGTAAAGTGGAGGCAGGGAAACTGATTCATGTTGCCCCAAGGTTCTTGAAAGAACAGCAGGACAAAAATGTACTAAAGAAATACTTTAAAAACTTCACCTCCCTCCATACAGAAAGCTATACGGAGAACGATTCTCACTGTGACTCTCCTTGACATGAAAGGAAGAATCTTTAATCATATGGGCTTGCACATGCTGTATGAAATTTTAACAAGATGAACACAGATACACCACCTCAGTGACAAAGAGGCCAGTGAGTTTCCACATTTCCCACCTAGCGTACAGTAGACTTTATTGTTTCTTCTTGCAGATATATTTGCAGCTACTATGGCTATACTAAAAGCACTTGACTGCATATTTACTGCAAGAACATTTAAAAAGATGTAGGAGGATGGCAGGGCAAGCAGTCCTCAGTCACTCATCCCTTAGGTGATGCTAGCTGACCCAACAAAATCCTGAGGCATACTCTGGAAGCAAGAAAACAGCATTTGCTCAGGAGCATGTGAACCACAACGCCAAAGTCTAACGTGTTTGAGCATTAAGATCCAGAACAGCACCAAAGAAGAAGAGAACCCACAGTGTAGTCATGCCAAAAAAATGCAGAAGAGACCATATACACCAATATATCTGAAAACAGGCTGCAATCCTAGGTACACTCAACTGGAAGTAAGGCCCATTGAATTAACATGGGTCTTGCTTCCTGGCTATTCGCTCAGACAAAACAAAGGGAAAGTTCATTCTGTACGTTCTACACACACACACACACACACACACACACACAAGTGGCTCACTGTGCGGTTCTAACAATCACCACCACAAGGCACATTTTGCCATTACCCAAATTTAACAGTTAAATAGCAACATTCATATTGTAGATATAACCAGTTTTTATAAACATATTATGTAGTAATTTATAAGAAGCACTTACTGGGTAATTTTTTTGGAGGGATGGAAGGATAGGTTCAGGTAGGGCTATAAAAAAAAAGTTTAAAGCCGCTGTGATTCATGTACTTCACAGAAAACAACATACCAGTTACACCACTGGTGTGAACTGAAGGTCTAAGGATAAACAATTACTCCAAAACGTCAATTACTAGGCCTCTTAAATTAAGCAAGATTACCTGCATAAATTTGTGTGAAACATTCTAGAATATGAAAGTTACTAATTTCAGCTAGTAATATATTACTATTTAAGTTTATACAGGCTTTATCTAAAGCCACAAGGTCATTTTTTTCACTATGAAGACCTGTTACTTTGTTCTGTAATTGCATTCTGTACCTCTTGGACTTTAGCAGAGCAAATACAGCCCAGCTCAAAAGATGCTGAAACTATGAATTCAATCACTGCTGCAATAAACTATGAAAATACAATCATCACTTGTGAATGGCTTCCCCAACAGTGCCCAATTTTTTTGATACAGGAAACACAATTGGCCCAAGCACAATCAACATTGTCAATATGAATACAGAGTAAAAAGTTGTCCCTCACCAATTCTGTTTTAAAACATCTCCTGGATTCCAAAAGCCAAGTAAATATTGGGGATATAACTTCAAAATAGATACTGCTAGCTGGATCCATTGCAAAATTTCTGCTTTCCCTGGAGCTCTTGTACAAATGGACACATGAGAAAAAGAATGTAGGGGACACTTGCACTGAGCCAAACTTATTTTACCCCCACTTCAGCTTCCATTTGCACAAGATCTGGTGCAACCAATTTCTGGGCACTGCAACATATAGGGAGAAAAGCACGAGATACTGCACACAATCTAGTGCAAGCACAACTGTTTCCACTTGTGTATCATTGGATTTAAGCTTATGGCTAACATAGAACCAAGTCGTATTCCAGATGAGTTATGCTTT
>NW_015176514.1:257745-260295 GCF_001447785.1 Gekko japonicus | reverse complement strand
GTTTATGGAGACTTTTGCCTCTTCCCCTTTGCCCAGCAGCTTCTGGTGTTCATCCAAAAATCCACTACTAAAGGAAAGGGAATTCTCACAGCAACAGTGTGAAATACAGCATGGACGAGATACAGCAAGATGGGAATGAGGGAGGAAATCAGAAGAAACCTCTTGCATGATGGAGAACATACAAGAGGTGCTAAGGATGTGAGTTTTGCCCTTCTTTGCTGAAGATCCACATGTCATAAGCTGTTTCCTAATCCTTAGGGGAAAGACAGTGTGAATACAAGGGCTGCTGTAGGATCAGGAAGGCAGCAAAAACAGAAAGACTGGATCCCACCCTTTGGATGAATGTCCGTGATATATGTAGTTGCCATTCTCCAGGTGGGGCCTGGGGAATTTCCTTAAATTATGACTGATCTCCAGGTGACAGAGATCAGTTCTTCTGGAGAAAACAGCTGTTTTGAAGGGTGGAGTCTATGGCATTATACTCCACTGAAGTCCCTTTCCTCCCCAAATCCCACCCTCCCCAAGGCTCCTCCCTCAAATTTCCAATAATTTCCCAACTTGGAGCTGGAAACCCTAACCCAATTGTTCTTCCATAGTTTGGAAACATCTACCCATACAGACTTTATCTATAGGGGCATCCTATAAAATGGAGTATCAAAATAGCTGAGGCGTGTGTGCATGTTAAAGAATAGGGCTACCAAAGTTTCAGAATACAACATTCAGCTATTTAAAAAATGGCTAATGATATAATCATGCTCGAATGCTCAGTTTTTCTCTCTCCAAAGATGCTTTCACCCAAACCCATGACACACTTCAAGAAGCACCCTGGGCAAACCTATTATAATCAGAAGGGTGACACTTATGTGTTGCATTTGTTAAAGAGACCTGTATTCTACCATTACTGTATGCCTTTTAGAGACTTGTCTGAAGGAAGGTTAATGCTCATATAGCCCCTGGGCTTACAGAATAAGCTTAAAGTCATAGGCATTTAATTTCTAAAGACAGATTCTGCAACCACAGGATGGACAACACAAGAAAATTACATTTCTAAAAGGATTTCATTTTCTGCCCTATCAGCTCATTTAAAAATTCAGCAGCAAATGAATTTCCAACCAACTTCATAGGATTTGTGAAAATGAATAAATCTCAAAAACACTTTGCATAAGTGCTAGAACATGCAACAATAATAGAAGCAGCATTAGCCTCAGATACATTCACAAACCCCATTTTAAAACCCAGTTTCAGTTACAAGAATGATAATATTGACAGAGATGTTTAGACTCAGCTGAGACTCGCCTTGTTTTTTCTAAGTTGCTTCCTGCAGTTCAAGTTGTATCTAAGAGACTGCAAGAAAGCAAACGCTCACACTCCAATTTTTTTATGTAAAAAGGAATGCTGTCAAATGTTAAGATGGAGGCAGATTTGATTAACTCATAAAATCCTCCCTCATGACAGAAGAAAGTTAAGCTCAGTTCAGCCCTAGGTAGATTTAAGACCAAGACGGAGAAGTATACAGAGTGCAGCACTTTGAGAAAGAAGTAGAAACAAAATATCTGCTTCCTCTACTGAGAGATGTTCTTACAGTTCTAAAACAGCTGCTAAAGTAGGGGGGGGGGGGTTTAAAAAAAAGATTTTGCTGCCTGGAAGCTGATCCAGGGCAGAGCTTCCCCCCGGCTCCTAATAACTTTTAATTCTGAGCTGAACTTACATTTTTGGATTGACCTTTTCCTTTTCTTTCTGCAGCCTTCCCCAACGTCCAAGTTCATCCAGGGCTACTTGGGGGCCGTCATCAGTGCCGTCTCCATAGCCGTTGGGGGGGGGGGATTAAAAAAAAGCATTTCAAAAGCTGAACAAATACTTACTTTGTAAATAGTGCAAAACCATCAACACAAGACTATAGCTGCTTAAAGTGCCTCGACTAGCATCATTTATGCCCCGAAAGCTCGCCCACTTCTTCACGACCAGCACTAATGGACGAACTCGACTCTCAACTGTGAATGAGAGAAATGCTTATCAGGTAGAGAAATTTGGGGCTTTTCTAATGGCTCATTAGAGAATTTAAACATAAATATCACCTCTCCAGGTTCTCCCAGCGCTGCTTCCCCAACCCTAGCCCATTTTTACCCACAACATTTAGTTGAAAAGCCATATGTGAGATAAACCTAAGGCTGCAATCCTGATTATGCCAACTATATAGGAAGACCCAACTGAATTCAGTGGCTTAAATCCCGTTCTGTTTCTGGACTGAAATAACAACATGCAGCCTCACTGGATCACACTGATACCTTGTTACCTCCCCTTTCTACCATCTCCCTGCACTGCTGACATTTAGACAGTAGGAGTAGGGACTGCTTTTATTTATTTATTTAATTAATTTATTCATTCATTAAATTTCTACCCTGCCCTCCCGCCGAAGCTTCTGTTGTTCTGCAAGGTACCATATATGCTGATGGTGTTACATAAAATAAATAATTACCTCATCAAGCTAATCTAGACATATTAGACACATCAAAGATTGGTCTAACAGAACATTGTGGTGAACAGGAAATA
>NW_015176514.1:240551-257686 GCF_001447785.1 Gekko japonicus | reverse complement strand
TTAAGTAGGTATATAGCCCAACCCTACACTAATTCCTTCCGATGCAAATGCTTACATCTAAGGGAGTTAGTCCCAAGTACACATGTATAGGATTTACTTCTCTGATACTGAGACTCTCTCAGTTTGTGAAAATAAAGGGGGTCTACAGAAATATATGAGTGAATATAAAATAAAATCTACAGATCACTTACTGTATGCATAGGTTCTGAGAAGGAATGTGTTTCTTATTCCTACAACATTGTTTACATTCAAGTCAAACTCCACACAGCTAGGGGGGGAAAGAATAAAAATTTACACAATCATTTCACAAACAAGCCTGTGTTATTCAGTCATAACTAAGACATTGGATAATGGAATATCTTGGATTTTTGTACATAAAACTGTATTTCTTCTTAACCTAAAAACAAGGCAAAAATGTAGAACAGAATCCATATTTCACTTCCGCTCAGATGAATTATGCTGTGATATGCAGCTAAACAAAATAGGACCACAATAATTTATTTTTCAATATTTATTGTTGCCGTTACAATCTACCTATATATTTTTATCCTGCCCTTTCTCCACTGTGCTATGCTTCCTGTATGTAGTTCTCCCTTTTTCATTTTACCTTTACAACAAACCTGTAAGGTGGGTCAGGATGAAAAGGTGTGACTGGCCTACAGTTACCCATCAAATTTCATGGCACAGTGGGGATCAGGGTCTCCAAATCCATTCTTACCACACCAGCTCTCAAATAAAACGTCTTATAACCCTATATGATCAGCCCCTCATGAAAAAAATGTAAAAGGTAACAGAACCCAGTATTTTTGCAGTGAAAAAAGGTAAAGGTAAAGGTTCCCTTGCTCGAAAGCCAGTCGAATCCGACTCTAGGGTTGTGGTGCTCATCTCCGTTTCAAAGCCGAAGAGCCAGCGCTGTCCGAAGACGTTTCCGTGGTCATGTGGTCGGCATGACTAAACACCAAGGCGCACGGAACGCTGTTACCTTCCCACTGAAGTGGTGCCTATTTATCTACTTGCATTATCTTGCTTTCGAACTGCTAGGTTGGCAGGAGCTGGAACTAGAGACGGGAGCTCACTCCGTCATGCAGCACACTCGGGTCTCGAACTGCTGAGCTACCCACCTTCCACAGCCTGCAGTCTTAACCACTTGAGCCACCGCAGCTCCTATCATCATCCCAGAAGTATCTATGGCTTGAGTCAGATGAAATGAAAGCGCTGATTTGGTACAATATGAAAGAACCTTGAAGGTGCTTCAGACTTGCACAATTTCTCCTCCCCCTTTGTTCAGTGAACTAATTACTTTGGGTATCGTGGCATATCACAGAGTTGAACCCCATGGAAAAGCTTGTGGAAGGAGTTGAGAAAACAGATCTTTACCTACCCTTTCCCTTTTCCCATCAGTGTATTCCCAGTTCTAAAAATTTGAAGGGTCAAACAACCATGTGAACAAACGCACCACAGTACAAGAGGTTTAAGTGAGGGTAGGTCTGCCAAGCCCCCGGATTCCTTTGCCTGCTGTCACTTGGAGCAGCTGTGGGACTTTTTTTAAAAAATGCAGCCTCATGTACTTAATGGAAGTAGAAAAGGTAGCTCTAGGAATCACCAGGAAGTCTATGGTTTTACCATGGAGTTATCAGCAATTCCTAGAGCTACCTTTTCATACTTCTGGTAA
The DNA here is from genome assembly GCF_001447785.1 of Gekko japonicus. Lineage (NCBI taxonomy): Eukaryota > Metazoa > Chordata > Lepidosauria > Squamata > Gekkonidae > Gekko > Gekko japonicus. Next base: position 256,014 of record NW_015176514.1, on the reverse strand, counting down.
GTACACAAGGTTGCATTTTTTAAAAATTCTCCCACAATGCTGTTCCCTCTTGCCAGCTGCCAGGCATTGCCCGGCAACCATAAGTAAGGTGAAAATATCTCCTTTTCGGCTGATGGCTTACGTCAGGGGAGGAGGTGGCTACTTCACCTGATTTTTCCTCATTGAAGCCTGTTACACTGTGTTGCATTTTGTTTATCAGCCCTCCTCTTTAGAAAGGCAAAGAGCATACTATTGGGATTAGCAAAAGGTGGGGAAAGCTTTGCTCCTCCAGCTCCTTCCATGAACTTTTCTGCAGCACCAAATCCAATACATCTGAGCCATACCTGCCCTACAAACAAGGACTGCAAAGTAAAACAAAGCCACTGGTTTCAATCCAAGCTTCCATGACAGATCACAGTTCAGTGCACTCAGATCAGCAGATTATGGTTTCTCATGAAAGATAATAGATTAGCTTGTCATAAGGGAGTGAGATCACGAGTGGAGGAGGCCCAAAGCTCTTTGAAGGATTAACCATGTAGCTCCCGACCCATGGCTGGGCATTGCATCTCAATCCAATCAGTGTTTGCCACAGCACACATATAAGTCCTTTCAATATTACTATTTCTACAATGGAGCAATTTGCAGGCACATTTCATAAACGAAAGTTGTTAATTCTGCATGTAGGTAACACTAGAAATACAATTGTTGCAGGCACTGATTAATGTCTTTAAAAAGAGACGCAAGCAGTTGCCCACGGCAGCCTGGACCTACTTCTCTTCCACTTGGCAACTCCACTTCAGTCATCCTCGCAAGGCAGAGAGCGGGGGGGGGGGGGGGGGGGGGAGCTGTAAATATTTAGTGTAGAAGGAAATAACCCTTTGCCGTTTTATTATTTGTTCCGATGCTAAGCACAGGCAGCAATGAAGAACTCTCAGCCCTGACTCTCGCTCCACAGCAATGCCCGTATTCAAATAGATGCACCATTTATCAATGTCCTGAGAAAATGAATTCAAATGAATTCTAAAGCAGCATTGAACAACTTAATGTAATTACAGTTACCACCAATGTTCCCTCTAAGCTGTGGAGTCTTGTGAGCAAAAATTCTCCTTTGTGAGCTACTGGCATGAAAGTTGTGAGCAAGAGATTTGGCTACTGCATCAATGAGTGTGCTCTGGAGCCATCCTTCCTGAGCAAAGACAAAAAATGTGTGAGCCGGAGGCTAAAAAACAGTGAGCTAGCTCACACTAACTCAGCTTAGAGGGAACACTGGTTACCACAATGGATTACTTTTGTTGGAAGCTGCTTTTCTTGGAAGCAGCAATAAAGGTACAAAATCCACTTCCAGGTTACTATGAGAAATAGGAAAGCCCAACAAAGCCAGTGGGAGAGATGCTGAAAAGAATCAAACTGGTCTCCCTATTGATCCTTCACAAATAACCAAGCAATAGCAGGAAAATGACACAATCATCAAAATAAAACCAAATGTGGATCTCAGGAAAGAGCTAGAATAGCAGGGACTTCTCCCCACCCCAATTCACCCACCAGGAAACAGAAACTAAACCAGGGCCAGCTCCAAATTTCTGCATCACTTGCTCACCTCCCCACTTCCCTCTAGGCACAGAAACAGGAGTGGCCCATGTCCAAGGACTGGCAGCTATTGCCCTGAGGGAGACTAGCAAACAGGAAAGTGTGGCGTGGCAGTGATTAGGCACCACTGCTACTGGCTTGTTTGCTTGGGTTGTGAACAGTAAAGACCACAACCCCCTGCCACTCACTTGCCCCACTCAGGGTGGAAACCATGGGGGCAGCCAACAGTGGTGGGTTCTCCCAGGACCTCCCACACATACAACAAGCATCTAATTAATGCAACTCCTAACAAACAAATATAATGCAAAATATGAATTTGCTTCAAAGAGCTCATTTTACAACCCTCTTTCCCTCTCTGACCAAACGAGATTGTTAATTTTCATTGCAAAAATGCTTCTCCCTCCTTTTTTTAGCTAGTACAGTGTGGGGTTGACCTGGATAGTAACAGTGACATTTATAGTTTATATGTCAGTAGGTAGAAAGGCACGATATGGTGTAGTGGTGCAATTACAAGAATAACCCATCATCCCAGCTCAAATCTTGCCTCCGTCATCAATTCACTAAGCAGCCTAAGTCAAGCCACTCTCAGCCTCTGCCCTCCCTATCAGCTACATGGAGAAAACACTGTCCTACCTACCAGGATTGTTCTAAGGATCACAAAGAAGCAACAACAAATAATAAAGAACAAGAAGCCCTTTGGACATTGGATGTTTTATATTCCTGCTAAGTATTATTATTAAGGATTTAGCCAAACGTCTTGTAAGGGAGAAGTGGACTGGAACAGAAGCATGCACTGTTCTATAAAGAAATCAGATCAGATATAATCCGCAGCATGCCTATGAGAAACAACAAGTGTCCACTGGAGAACAATCTTTCCAAGGGTTTTGCAAGAAATCTGTCCTATCACACACCCCATCTGCAAGTCAGCCACTCTCCCCTGACCCAGTTAACCCACATATTAGGGGCAGGTCATGCCCTCATCTAGACAATGGGGTGGGTCTAGGTAGCCTTCCTCCAACTTAGGTGGCTCTTCCTGCAGCAGACAAGCCACTTGAATTAGAGAAAGATTCTTTAGATTGCAGGAAGGCTTCAGACTTGAGCCAAAATGAAAGGTGGGGTACAAATATTTCAATGAATCAACAAACTTTGTTCAGTGGAGTGGAAGGATCAGGGCAGGATCCACCCCAGTATAATAAATCTCATCCCTTTTACATTTTCTTAAAAATGTGAATGGAAGCCAGTCATTTCTGTGGGAAAAACTGAATTCAACCCATCACTCTAGCTAGCATTTTACTCTAACAGGAAAAGAAAAAAGGTATTCAGGGAGGTATCAAAGATGACAATGAGACAATGAAAGGCTGGAAAAGGTAATACATCTTTAGACCCCAATGGAATGTGAATGTTTGATCTGCTGATATCTGCGGCAATGCCAAGTAATGGATAAAATAAATGTAACTTTATAAAATTGACGCAAACTGAGAACATTGTTTGTTTTCAAAGTATAGGCTACACCACCTTTCGGAACTAAGACTTAAATGAAGAACAGCAGTAATTACAAGTACTTGCCTGACTTTGTCCCTGAACTTTACTATTGGCACTTTTGCTCGAATCAGTTGAGGTCTCTCAATGTAGCTTGCTGGTGGGGAGGGGAGAAAAGAGAAAGACAGATCATCATTCAGTACAAAGTTTCACCATATATTGAGTACTCTGACTGGAAGAGGTCTTTCACATCACCTACTGCTTGAGCCTTTGAACTGGAGATGCCACGGATTAAACCCTGTGAACTTATGCATACAAAGCAGAGGCAAATCAGAACAAGAGAAATATTCAAGTCTGTCCCTTAGCTGCTGGATATTACTATTATTTATTCATGTGAAAATTTTGTTCAGTTAAAAATTTTAAAAGCCATTCCTCACCACATTCTTACTTTGACTAAGAATCATTTCATGCTTTATGGCATCTAAAAGAGCCAGCCAAGAAGCATTTCTGCATGTGTTGTTTCCACAGAAGGGGTTGGATCCAATGAAGTGTTTCTGCAGGTGCAAGGACACCTGCTTGCAAAATGCACCTTTGACTGGTCATCCCCCACCTCAATAGCCGAAAATGTCCACTGAAATCCTGCTCCCCAGGAATAGGACTGGTGGGGTTGAGGCTGCAGTGAGAACAGGGAACCTAAGGAAGTCATGAAGACATACAACCCAAAGTTCCTGTTTGTGAAAATTGTAAGGTATCACCAGTCATTCCACCACATAATAGATTAGAACTTACAAAGTTTCCTACAGAAGAGTTTTTGGAGTAAGCTGAGTATATGTCTTGCTTCAGTCTTCTGATTAATCTGAAATAAATTACAATTATAAACCGCGTGACATAAAACAATACACAAATATTTTGTTTCAATAAAATTATAAGAAGCAAATTTACCAGATCTTTTTTAGATCTCCCTTACAACATCCTAGGCATTTCCCTATCACCCACTTCCCTAACGTGAATAAATTACAGGGCTCGATCAAATGGTATCTATTTTCCCCATAATTCACCACAATATGTTCTTCATGCTAACACATGTTCCTTTGCTAACATTCATAGAGGAGGCAGCGAAATGAACTGAGCAGAGAGAGTAACAGATTATGGTTCCTAGAACATAAATTGAAAGCACTATGAATAAGGTATATTAGCGTAATTAGCACTGCTGGTTTAGCCACTCATTAGGGACTTTCATAAGTGATGTTAACAATACACCTAAAAAAATGATTGACGCTAATGCAGCATGTAATGCAGGAAAACACCACTTTTACTGTGAAAGACAGTGTCCCAAAATGTGATTTTATTCAAATTATCTGGTGGAACTGAGCTTTCCATTTCTATGAATAGATACAACTTTAAATGATGCACATCATCCCACTCTCTACCACAACCCCCAAACACAACCTGCAGGCTTATGCTTGGAGGGGGAGGATCTTTTTCCTGTTCTAGTAAACTTTTTAAAATTAAAGCATTCACATCCTGCCTTTCTTTGTGATCCAAGGCACCTTACAATAATAGTTTAAAAACATTTTCTGTTAACACCAAAAATAAAATAGCAAACCCCAAATTGAAGTGAGGCCTTCTGTCAATCCTTATCACATACAGTCACGGGTGGGTGCATCTGCTTCCCCCCACGCACATAAGTAACAGTTACTCCAAATTTTGCAAACCTCTCATATTATTTATTTATTTGTTTGATTGTATACCCCACCCTCCCCGCTGAAGCAGGCTCAGGGCAGCTCACAAGAATAATATAAAAACAATTATGATATAGATAAAACCATCTAAAACAGTTCAAAACATAAAGTTCTAGCTGGTTGTAAACTAATATTACATATTACTGTGCATGTGTGGTAAAGAGGGTCCTATGTAGCTGTCAGTTCATCAGGCAGAAAGATTAACAGTTGGGCTATGAACTGATGCTAAGAACTCAAAAACATTAACACTTGACCATGCACAATGCAGCAACAATTTCATCAATCAGGTTCCGACAAAAACTGCAAAAATCCTTAACGCCCTGATTTTAGTGCCTCTTGCAAAAATAGCTATCCATTTCATTAGCACCCCTTTAAAAGGGACATCTAGTTTCTCTTTCATGGTAAAAACTGGCTATCGGTACAGGAACTGGAAATTCAGACTGCATTTAAGTTTGCAAAAGATCTCTGACATCATTTCCAAGTGCCACAGTGTGGCATTCCTTTAGACCTCTTTTAGAAAGGATAACAGAGTAGTCAAAAATTAGTATCTTAATTAGCCATACAGTGTGAATAGTTGTTGTTTTTTTCTACTTACTGGCTCCTCCTTAACCACTAGGCACAAATCACCATCACTGCTACGCGTACCAAATCCATTCAGTGAGGATCCAACCAAATATAGTCTACTATCTGCAGGGCGAGAAAGTGATAGCTTAAATTCAACTGTTTAAGAAGACTCATTTATTTTAAAATATGTGTCGTAAGTGTGGAGACCCTGCAACATACTTGGAAAGATCTGCTGAATTTCCCTTTGGAGTTGTGTCCGGCAAAGCTCTTTTTTGTTCAAGTCATAGGTTTGTTGTTGACATGCCTGAAATAGCTCCAGTACTTGTTGACTTAGCTGTTTGATATAGAAAACGATAATAAAAAATCATCTTTACCATGTGCATAGCATACCTATGTACACAAACCCCCATTCAAAAGCTTCTTTCAATTCCAAAGTAAGACATGCTTCTGAAGTGCCATTTTGGCAACAAACAAGCTAATACTTATGCAGGAATAGGTGGGTATAAACTACAGTACTAATGGTTCATCTCAACCCACACTAGGGGAAGCTTTCCTACAAAACTCATTGTGCCATCCTAAGCAGAGGTATAGTCTTCTTGGTCAATGGGATTAGAATGCCCTAATTGTGCTTAAGATGGCATTGCTAGGGTTCTTGGTAAGCAGCATGGAACTTAAGCCTTCAGCCAGAGAACTCTGATTTAACTGACTGAAGGGGGGGGGGTTATTAGCCATATTTTTAATTGTAAACTCTTGTTTGCCACTGTCAGGCATCAAATGTGATTAGAACAGGAAGCACACTTCACTCTACAGTAAAAAGGAATTACATGTATTTTCTTGATCAACTTTCAGAACAATGGTCATGCCAGTCCAGTTAATACTTTAGCCAGCCATTCAGGGATCAAGGAAGAGACCATGCTTTCTTAGCAACATTCCTGGGATTCCCCACTCCCTCCAACAATCAGTGGCAGCATCTACTGGCCAGGAAATCCTGGTGCACACTTACTCCCAACTCTTGGGAGGATGCCATTGCACTTACACTGGCAGAAGGACTTTGATGCCGCCCAGAGTCTCTCTGCTTATAGAATAGTGAATTTATCTGACAGGTTGATACTTCAGTTCCTCTTACAGTACATACGGGTGTGCGCTCAGTATATACCAAGCCAAATAAATACCTGAAAAATACCTTATTGGTGTTTCTCAGGTATTTATTCAGCCGAATAAGACAATCTCATTCGGCTACCAAAATAACCATGCCCTAAAAAAAGCTGATATTATTTGGCTTCTATTCACATGCAGCTAAATTACATTTAAAAAGACTGTAGTCTTCTCAAATGCCTTCTGAGTTCACTCACCAAGTTGTGCCACCATAGTGGCGCAACTGAGCAAGTGAACTCAGAAGACATTTAAAGTTTAAATGCCTTCAGTTCCCTCGCCGGGTCATGCTGTGGCAGTGGCGTGACTCAGCAAATTCAGAAGGCTTTAAACTTTAAATGCCTTCAGTTCACTTGCAGAGCTGAGCTGTGGCAGCAGCACAACTCAGTAGGTGGAATTCTCCAATATACCCTACTAGGAGAAAGGCCCACTGCAGCAATAAACACAACAATCTCTAGAAGAGGGCCTGGCTGAGTGCATCGTCATGGAGCAGGCGCCCCCCCCAGTTCCAAGCAAGTACGATGCCCAGACCACCGGGGGAGGCTGGGCTGCCTGTTTGTGAAGGTGGGGTTAGGCGGGAGGCGGACCGCCCCCTCCCCGCCCCTGGCTCGGCAGAAGAAGGGGCGCCGTCATCTTCACCCCCCGGAGTCAGCAATGGGTTGAGCAGCGGCTCTCCACTCCTGCCCCCGCCGCCTGCTGCCGGGGTTGGGTAGCGGGAGGCGGCTGATACCGCTGCAGCGCTGATGCCGCTGCAGCCCTGCAGCGAAGAAGGCTGGTGGTAGTGCCAGACAACTACAGGGTGGCTGGCAGAGGGGCTCTTTCCTGCCGCCGCCACCTCATCTTCGGCCACTTCCGAGTTTGCCAGCACCTGAGCATCGTAGCCGGGTGTGGCTGAGCGCTTGTGGAAGCGGGCCAGAGGCCCACAAGGCAAGTGGGAGCGTCTTGGGGGAGAGTAGCGTATAGCGACCTGGCCGTGTCCTGGTCCCCATCAGGACTCTCAGAGAGTCAGCGGCGGGACAGAAGGCCACCGACACCCCCCACCATTGCCAGAGGTGCCCCGTGGCCCCTGACCTACCTGGAGCCACGGAGGAGCGCAAGGCTAGGTGAAGCAGCGCAAAAGCCGGTGGCAGGGCAGGGGAGGGAGGAAAAGAAGACAAAGAGCAAGGCCCCACCGGGCTAATGAGCCCAGTGGCAGGCCTCCCCCCACCCCCAAGCCAGGGCCCACCGGCCCAGTGCAGTCAGCTGCGGCGTCGCCGGGCAAGGGCTCGCACGCCCAGCGAGGGCAGCCACGGGCCTCCCACCCCCCTTCCCCCGAAGCCAGGGCCAGCCAGGCCAGTGAGGGTGCCCACAGCCTCGCCAGGTCGGGTCCGGGTGCTTCCTCCCCCAAGCCAGGAACTGCTGGTTTTCTCCTCTCTTCCTGGCAGGGGGCAGAGGAAGTCCTGGGCATGGGGAGAGCGGGAGGAGGACGGTGGAGGTCGGCGCAGTGGGCTGGGTTTGCCTACCCCTGGGCAAGGGGTGAGGCACCTGGGGAGGCTGCATAGGATGCCCCCGGCTGCAACAGGCCTGCGGAACCACCGTTGCCACCACCAGCCATACTCTGCATCTTCTGAGGGATTCTGACAGGGCACAGTAGCTGAAGGGGGAGTGGCCAGGGAAGAGGAGAAGACCCAGCACCCGGCCAATGGCACACGAGTACTGTCAAGTGGCAGCTGATGGGCCAATGGCTGAGGGAACGCATGGAATGTGGCCACTCCAAATCACTTTTATATAATAACGAAGGATAGGGATGGTCCCCATGGGGTATAATGGAAGCAAATACATTTGAGTTTCCCAAATCTTTACCCAAATACCAATACAATACCGATACTGGTACTCAGAAATACCAATATTTTTCAGGTCTAAAAGCAATTTCTTTTTCACACCCCTAATAGTACACTAAATATTCTGCATAGACTGGAGCTCTTTTCTTATGCAGAAATAGTAACTAGGACAGCAAACAAAACTGGAACCATTGGCCTTACCTTATCTTTGGCCACGGGGAGTACAGTTTCTATAGGGTCAGGAAATGAAGCATCTTGTAAGGGCGGCACACATCCAGTCAAATCTGAGATATAATGTGCATGAAGTAATGGCGAAGGAATTGATCCAGGGAATGAACGCCTGTGATCTTCTGGTAAAGGCACTGCTTGGCTAGCTGAAGTGGATTCACGATGAGGGGAATGAAATCGCTGGCGCTTCACTTCATAAGGAACATTTTGCTCTTTTAGTCTCCTAAAAAAATGTTTTAAAAAGTATTGGCTATTCCAGTTCTGGTACATAAATATGCAATAATAAAGCAGGTTGATTGCAAACAATGTAAATGCTACCAATTAATCACTGTGAACATTCCCACAAGATGATATATTCTTTTTACAGGACAGGGATTCCCAGCCTTGATATAGAGAAAAGAAAATCTAACAGGGAACCCAAAAGAATGCATAGACTATTGACGCAGAATGCAACAACTGCTGAATGTGTGCCCCCTGGAAAGAGGCAACCGAAATGCAACCTTAATACATACAGTTTTCTTTCTGAAATATACACTATTCATGGAAGTCATTCTGAACGTCAAGAAGTGCTGCAGTGAGAAGTTGTGTGCAGTGTGCACCCAGTGAAAAAAGGTGGAGGAAAGAGGGTGAGTTGAGAAAGGAAAACTTACCACAACAGCCATTCAAAATGTAGAATGTGTCTGTGCAGGTTTAGATTATACAGACAGTAAAGTGTTTGATCTGGGCAAAAAAGAACCTCTATTTCATTTGGCAAATATTTAAAGATCCATGCAGTTAACCTGCATTCAACTTATTGCAAAACTTATTACAAAATTCATTACAAAATGTCTTGCTTCCAAAAGCCTTCATAAACTTGGCATGATTCTGTTACTTTCCAAACATACACTGTCAACACTAACTACTGATTAAAATTCCTGCCATTATACTGTAGTCACAGTTGTAGTCAGCTACTTGTAGAGCAAGAGATCTTTGGGTTACAGTCCTAATGTCAATCAGGCCTCTGACATCAGAAAAGCTACAGCTGTCACAAGGATGTCGAAAAGGGCACCGAACACTGGATGAAAAGAAGATGCCCAGAAATTCAGATAATCAGTAGATTTAAACTGATCTTTAGTGCGACTTCAGAGAGAATACTGAGCAGAAGTTGAAATAGTACTACCCTAAGAAATTGAAAAAGAGTGAGCTCCCGTCTCTAGTTCCAGCTCCTGCCAACCTAGCAGTTCGAAAGCAAGAAATTGCAAGTAGATAAATAGGTACGACTTTGGTGGGAAGGTAACAGTGTTCCGTGCGCCTTGGTGTTTAGTCATGCCGGCCACATGACCACAGAAACGTCTTCGGACAGTGTTGGCTCTTCGGCTTTGAAACGGAGATGAGCACCGCAACCCTAGAGTCGGATTCGACTGGCTTTTGAGCAAGGGAACCTTTACCTTTAAGAAATTGTTAAATACTTTATCATTCTAATCAACAAACTAGGAAAGTAGATGCCCAGGAAACGGAGAAGAGAATCAACACGTAGTAGGAAAGAGGCTGGAAAATGCTCACCTGCAGCCCTTTAATAACAGCCAAACCATACTTTGGCCATAGCATTTGAATGGGACCTCTCTCTTTAACAACAGCATTAACTCTATACATGCAAAAAATAATAATTCTAAATGTTTCCTGTTAAAAAATACCCAAGTGTTGAGTATGCCATCAAACAAAATTTGGAATATGAAACAAAAAGATCCCCTTAGAGTTCACTACACTGCAAATAAAGAAAGCCATGGACATAAAGTATTCTGGCACTAGAGCATGATTCACATATTGGTTTTATAACCGTCAGGGACCAAGGCATAGAGTTACTCTGGTCTTCTCTGTACCACCTCACTGTTTTCAGTAAAGGTACCCAAGAAACAGACAGGCACCCATATAACTGTGACTATGGACAGGGAGTAATCTCTCCCAAGTTTTCAGTGCCACAATTAAAGAACATGATGAGGAAAACATGCAGTGATTTCAGATATGGAAATGCACAGTAAACTTTCCACTCTGACTCCTGGGCATCTAAGGAGATAGCAATTTTGGTAAACTAACTTGTATGAACAAAGCCTAAATATTTTTTTCCTTTTTATTGAGAGAGCTATGACTATTATCAACAGGTATCTACTTTAGTGTGAGATATATATATTTTTAGAAACTGGGAGTGCAAAGGAAGTTTGGGAGGGGACAACAACTAGATTAAAGTATCGGAGTAGGATCTGGGAGATGCTAGGTTCAAATCCCCATTCTGCTGTGTAAACTCTCAGGGTGACCTGGGGCCAGTCACTCACTGTCAGCCCAACCTACCTCACAGAGTTGTTGCCCGGATAAAACAGAGCAGGGGAAAGAACCATTTCTGCCACCCTTGGTGCCTTAGAGGAAGGGCAGGATATAAATGTACTGAATAAATAAAACAATCGCTCGTAACTCCCCCCTGGGCCTTCAAGATTCTGTTCTCCCAGGGGCTTTAACAGGCTGATTTCCTCCTTTTCCCTTCAACTTTCTACTGCTGTTATCACATCACTTGTGCAGAACTTTTAGTTCTCATCAAGGTGAGTTCTTAAGGTCTCTCTCTCTCTTTGTTAATTTATGAAGCCATATTTCTACACATACCCAGGGAACCTCCTAAGTATGTAGAGGTCTCTTGCCTTATCTGTGATGCCCCTGCGGTGCCACTTTCATGGGGGCCAGCTTATTACTACGGTGTAGAAAATATTACATGGCTACAAAATCACATGTCTTATAGTTCAATACTTATACATATAGCATCCTTACTTTCTGCCTCGGAATGATGCAGGTGTGGCTGATATATGCACCGGGCTGCCATCTCTATAGGTGAAGGGTGGTGGTGAAACAGGAGGGACAGTTGAAAGATTACCACTCACCAGAGATCTAGGAAGATTAAAATGCAGGATTATTTCATATGCGTTATATGAAATGTTATCACTCATACAGTTGTTTAAGGAATACTACAGACACTTGCATGATATGACACAACAGTTTACTGACAATCTTCAAATGTATTGTGTACAATGAAACAAACTACTTCAAATGTATTGTGTACAATGAAACAAACTACTTAAATTTGATTTCCTATAAACAAAAACAGCCTCAAAGTCCCATTGGATAAGTGGAAATCATTTATTTCCCTGAAATGGTTAATTGAATAAGTGTAGTCCTGCAAAGAGGCTGAGTATTTTGTTTTCATGCACCAGTTCCCAGATACACTTACGTTGAACTTTGGAATTGTGGATGATCAATAATTTGCTGGTGATAAAGAAGAACAGGAGGTATATTCACTGGAAGATTACTGAAGAAGTTGTATTGTTGGTGCTCTGGAGAGAAGGGTGGACGACCCAAGTTGGAAGAATTTGGGAACATGCTCTTCTATGCTAAAAGTAAACATGTATTCTTCTACCTATAATCAGTATTAAAAAAAATGAAGTCAGGCAATATGAAAAAAAATCACAGTGGTTGTGTTGTTCTTAGTAAGCTTTGATAAATTCAGCTTGATTTTTGACAGCCAAGAAATTAAGAGTTTCAGAATAGCATTTTTCATTTTTGATAATTAAGGCACAAATATGTACAGAGCCATTTCAGACAAGCATCTCTTGAAAATAATGAAGATGTGCAGCTGTACTGTTCTGCCAGCATCAACAAATTATCCATTCAGGGTTCTTACAAAAAGGCATTTTAAGTTCTAAACTCCCAGAGAGACATTTCCCACAGAAGTTCAATTAAAATATTCACAAATCTGACAGCAATGCTACAAGGCCAGAAAGAGTAGCATCAATTTTGGGGGTTTTAGAGCTTCCACTGCTGTCCACAACACAAAAGATATAAATATCAGGTTTTCAAAAATTTAATTCTCCACAGAATCAAGTAGAATCTCCTAAATGGGAAAACCAAGATAAGTATTTGTCCTGTGATTCCTTCCTTCTTCCAGCAGAAAAATGCTCTTCAAATACATCTACAGGAAGATGGTTTCCATGAAGGCAACAGACTTCTCCAATCATCTGGCCCCTAACAATTGATACTCAGAGGCACGCCACCTCAAACCTGCAAGTTTCATTTATTGATGATTAAAACACTGATATCCAGTCACTCAAGAACATGCAACCTTATAAATGTTAAAACATGAACAAACAGGCTGTGGTTAAGATCTTTGTTTCAAACCCTTCTCAGTGTGCAGAGGTGACATGTATAGTGACCAAAGTTAGGGCTTTTTCAGTGGTAGCACCTTGCCTCTGGAATGTGCTGCCCCTTGTGGCTTGCCTTATGCTTACCCTTTAGATTATCAGGCCAAAACATTTCTTTTAACCCAAACTTTTAAGTAAGGGGTTCCATCTTGGCTAGCTACTTATTTGTATTATATACAAATATAATAAAGCCCACTCTATAATACAACAATACAAATATAATATAATAGAGCCTTTGCATTACTGCTACACAGCTCATTTAAGTTCCTTCAGTTAATTCAATTCAGCTAAGAAATCCCACACACTAAAACTTTTCTTCATAGGAAGGTGCTCCAAAACACTGGTCGTTTGTGTCACCCTTCCTGTACCTTTCCCAGCTGCACAACATCCTTTGTGAGAGGCAGCAGAGCTGTACACAGGATTCCAAGTATGGCTTCACCACAGATAAAGGCATCAAGGTAACAGTGCAGACTGGTGGGCACATGCTTAGGATCTTCTTCTTTTGCTCCAATTTGCATCACAACAAACTGAAACAATCTGGTATCACCTGTAAATTTGATTAGTTGCTCAGTCTAAGATAACTGAGGAACAATTTTTAAGTATCAATGGTTGTAGTTCATATCCTTATGTGACTGGCTTCTCTCCAACTATGAAAAATGTTTTACTTTTCATTACTTAACTAGACAACAATAGGACCACTCTCTTACTTTATTACATTACTCCATAGGTGCCATATATGCTCTCCTTCTTCATTTTATGCTCATAACAACCCCGTAAGGTAGATTATATGAAAGAGTGACTGGCCCAAAGTCACAGTGAGCTTCATGATAGTGAGCTTCGTGGTAATAAAGGCTTTTAAATCAGGTATCCTAACTTCTAGGCCAATAATCTACATTCTGCATAACACTACCAGTCCTATGCTATGACTCTTAAGTATTATTCAAGACCTTTTTGCAAGGGCCTGTGTTTTTTAAAATAATTTTTTTCCCAAAACTCAAGAAAATAACATCTACCAGATCACACTTTCAAATAATTTCAAAAGCTGGTGATGTAGACCTTCTCTTTAAAGAAATCATGTTGACCCACTCTGAACAAAGGCTGTTCTTCTATACATTTGATTTTAACTCCCCGTTCGTAGGGAGGGGTATAAATGCAAAAATAAAATAAAAAAATAAAAATAAAAAAACTTCCAACCATTCTCTTGAAAGAGATATTGGGCTAATAGGTCTGTAATTTTCCAACTCCTATCTGCATCCATTTTTTTTTTTAAATGGTGTTAAACTAATACCAATCCTCTGCTAAAAAGACCGACTCTAGTACTGAAGAGTATATCTTTGTTAGGCAATTAGCAATTTTACATTTGAATCCATTAACAACTCCTAGGTGTAGTAGCTGGTCCCAGTGATTTACTAATTTGTCAATTACCCCTAAAACTTCACCTTACCACCCCTATTTCAATGAGTTTACTGCTTTTTGGAAGGGCCTGCTGCCAGTGGACCTGTACAGAGAGCAAGAACGCTATGCCTCCTGACTCTTTTTGAGTGCATGTTGAGTAGAGCTGCAGGATGGTGAGGTTACTTTGTGATGGAGTCTATTACTCCATGGCTCTGCTAGATTGCTCTTCACTACAGTACACTCACCTCACCTTTCTGTTTTCTGCCCCCAAATCTCTCGGTCTGCTGTCAACTATCATAGCCCTTCCCCTGGCGTTAACATTAGCTACCCTTCATCCTACTGCTCTGGTGTAACATGACTATGAATTCAAGTACAGGTAGCTCAACAGGTTCCAGAACTGAAAAGGGTGAAGACCACTGCAATACACCTTTCCCTGCTCTTTCTACTTAGGTTTGTAAATTCTTCAAACTTCATAATCTGCTCTGATTCTCAGTGAAAATGACAGGTTATAAAGTTAATAATGAATAGTAATGATTTATATTTCTCCTTTCAATTATTTTTAATCTCCAAGGATAGAGCTATCCCATACTTTCTACCAGATTTCTTATAGACACTCTACAGCCATGATTTTCAACCAACAGTTGTGGCCAGCAAAGGGGCTGTAGAGTCCCAATTTCTAAATCACAAGATGCCCTTTTTTACTGCTTTTGGGGGGATTTGCTTGCAGCACGCATAATTACAGAACAACAGCTCTTGTAAAATAAAAAACAAAACAATCACACAGCATGACATCCAATGAATCAATGCAGTCCAACGAAGAACAAAAAAGCATTGCTACAGCTGGCAGCACTGCATTGCTGGATCTCAAAAAGTAAATTTTAGAAGTGAGTCCCACTTCACAAAATTAAAAAATGCTTTACACCCTCATGACTGAGAATTGGGCAAACCAGATGCTCTTTGGTAGTTCCAACAATGATAAGCAGACAGTGGATAAGTATAGGAGTAGCTTTCAAGCGTTTTATCGAAAGACAAGCATTTCCATTGATTTGTCTAAAGAAATCCTTCATCTCTGCCTTGGGATTCTTGTGCACATCAGAGGATTTTAGAACATATTCTAAAGCACATATTCAGTCACACAGAGCACTGCTGTGTGTGGAGAAAAAAAGCAACCCAGAACACTTTCAATGCTACCCTACAGAACAAATTTAGTATCCACTGCCACCGATTACCAAGAAAGGTCCACAATAGTGGGCCCCAAGTCTTTTTACAAAAACTTGTCTATCTTTTACAAAACTCATCA
>NW_015176514.1:240025-240498 GCF_001447785.1 Gekko japonicus | reverse complement strand
TCAACAAAACGCGGAGAGGTATTTATTTAGATTTTTGCTTGTCTTTAAGGGGCAAGTACAACATTGGAAAACACAAACTGCAGCGCAAGCTTCCTAACAACAGCACATAACTGAAATGGGGATCAGGCAATAACATAGCCTGTGTTTATAACAGAAACCAGCCCGAACCTGAAGCAACTCGCCAGCCTACTTCCCCCCCATCCCGAGCAACGATCCCTGCGCGCATCTCCAGCGCCCTAACCAGGTCTTCACAAACAAGCTCCCTCCCTCAAACACGCACTAGGCCCGGCGCGTCTCGCTCGCTTCCATCGACGCTTGGCTAGGCCCAGATACAGCCCGGACACAAGTCCTCTCCACCCCGGTTCCCACCGCCCCCCAAGCACTTACTCTGGTGCCGGATGGAGAGAGCGGGGGAGGCAGCGGACTGGGCCAGGCCCAACTCGGTCCGAACCCACCGGCCTCCTCTGTTTTCT